>NC_056748.1:1166182677-1166309653 GCF_019279795.1 Protopterus annectens | reverse complement strand
TTTGTCTATCAGGTTACAGCCTTCAATGTTGTTGTTGTGTCTTTCGGCTTTTCCCGGTTAGGAGTCGCCACAGCGTAACTCCGGTCCGCTAATGATTCGTAGTTGATTTTTACGTGCCGAGTTACCAGCCCTGATGCACAACCTTCAACGAAGATAAGCCCATTCATGCATGTCTCCACGCAGAAGACGCTCTAGCTGAGAATCGAACCGGACAGCGTCTTACTGTGAGGCGACGCTACAGCCTTCAATGATCCATTTAAATATTTCATATAAATAATTAACACAGTAAATTGGTTATCAGCCACCCAGAAAGGCTAAGTAAACAGCCAGAAGCAGTTGTTGGCTTAGTGTCAACATAAAAACTAACTCATCATTACAGGTGACTCGAATCCTTTCAACCATCCACCCACAACCCCTTTTTCCCCATTTTTTGCACAAGGGTATTGTCTGGAAAGTGTTAAAATGAGTCTAGTCAACTAGCTATTTAAGTTCTCTAACTTCACCAAGATGCAATTCTTCCGCCTCCAAGACAGAGAAATCTGGGCATGACCCCGCCTTTGATTGGGTCCTTACTAAATGCTGTCATGTGAGACAGTGACACTGTCCATCAGTGACTATCTCCCCATACTTTTGCGTGGGACCAGAGCAAAACAGCTGAAGCAACTAGGCACTGTGATGCTAGAAACGTTAACATTTAAATCATCCTTCTTCAACGATATGCTAAAGACTGCTTCACATATGATTATCCTTATTCAAATGTTACCACTAATATGAAACATTTCTTAAATTCTTTATTCTCCAGTGTCCGAAACAGCATCATGGCATCTACTGAAAAAATGGAAGACTGGTCCACTAATCTAGCCTGGATTATTACCACAATATATATGATGACTCAGAGATCATCTGTGGCAAACATATCAGCATTCTAAGCTTGAATCAGTGTGGTGCATTCATAGCACTATAAAATGTCAGCTGCTTTGACACAGAGAGTGGAAAAGAAATATTTTACTATTATGAACCTGACAACCAGAGTATAACTGTCAAGTTAGGCACCTGCTGGGGCTAGAAGGTGGAAGATAGCAATGGCGTGACTCTGCCAATAAGACCTTCCTTGGGAGAGGGTGTACTTCCAGGATACTCAGTGTTGTAGAGTGTACGGTGGATACATACACCACACAGCTTCAAGGGGCAAAGCAGGCCTAATGGAGTCGGTCACCTACAGAAGTGCTTATGCCCAGGTATCATCAAGCTAACAGTCACACATAATTCTCTATCTCTCTCTCTCTCTCTCCTTTATTTAAAAGTGCAGCTGTCTTAATGTCATGTTCTGAATCCAATCACCTATACATGATGTTAGCTCAATACAACTCCTAAGCTGCATCCTGGATAATCAATTAAAATAGAAAAAAAGGAGTACTTTTTTGTCCCCAGTGCCTCTTAATTAATAACCTCCCAACCAATCATTCCACTCATTCCTAGCCCTCCACTGTGTGAGGACTACAGAACAGGTATGCAGCTGAACCATGTATGGTTAGCAAAGGCTAACAAGGAGAGACCATCACTTTGGCAGCCACCGTGATATTTTTGTCCTTTGGGTCCCCCTACCCCCCATGCTTGACCAACAGCTTTCCACACTTTAATTCTAAATAAAAATGTTATCACATAAATATAAATAAATCCAAAATAAGGGGCAACAGCATGGCACTGGTAACAAGAACACTACTCAGTTAAGAGCATCTCAAAATGAACACTTTTTCTACAACACACACAGCTCGTTTTTTCTTTAAATGGGTGAAAAGTTTTTTTCTCACACATATTAAAGTCATCAATTGAGTAAATAAATATGCGCAAGTCCAACAAGGATGGTTTCACTTTACAAATACCATATAGATAAGTAGAGAAAACGGAAAATCATTGTTACACCTAAATGAATCTCTACAATGCTTAGTTTAAATACATAATGCATAGTTCTGCATGCATTTCAATTTCTTAACCAAGAATAGATGATTTTACAGTTTACCTTCATAAACTCAAAGTACAGTGGTTCGAGTGCTCATGAGCGACTCGAAACCATAAAAGTGAAAACGTCGGCAGTCCTCAATGTTCGAAAAACAGCAAATTGAAAAGCAGATTTGCTGTTTTTCAAACATTAATGTCGAATAAAAAAAAAAACGAAATGTAACGCAGGGGGCAAGCCCCCTTGCACCCCCCTACTTTATTATTATAACTCCGAGATCGCACTACATTGGGGAAAGGAAACATTTCCCAACCCCCACTATAGTGCAATCCGCCCCAGAATGTCGAATGTGCAATGAGCGAATCTCACTGTGCATTCGCTCATTGCACATTCGAACCTTTTTCCATTCGGCATTTGCAAACTTTGCAGGCTGCCTTTCAGAAAAACTGCGGTTTGCCCTTGTGCAATATGCACATGTAAAGGTAAACCAATTTTACAGCTGCTCATTTGTATCTTAATATGACATACAATACAGTTTTTAAACTGCACAATGGCATGAAAAAAAATATCTTAAGAGTAAGCTGACTGGTCTTAAATATGTCTTCTCCACAACCACGTTCTGATATAAATCATACAGAAATGACCTAGAAATCACAACTGTAAAAAAAACTAAATCTCACTGCAAACAAAAAACTAAAATTTCACTATCTATAAAATTCCTTAAGTGATAAAACGAACATTCAAGCATTTAAAATAAACTAAAGCAAATGATCATTTGCTGTCAAACAGCAAGTTCAAGTAAAGCAACCTTTGAACCAAATTTGTTTTTCATTCACTAAATGTATTAAGGGTGGCCACGGTGGTGCAGCGGTTAGCGTTGCTGCCTCACAGCAAGAGGTTCTCTGGTTCGATCCTTGGCTGGGGTGCCTTCTGTGCGGAGTCTGCATGTCCTCCCTGTGGTCACGTGGGTTTCCACTGGCTGCTCAGGTTTCCTCCCACATCCCAAAGTAGGTGGACTGGACATTCTAAATTGGCCCTAGGCATGAGTGTGTGAGTGTGTGCCTTCTGTGGAAGGTTGGGCATCGGGCTGGCAACTGTACACCATAAAACTCCACTGCCAATCATAAAGCGGACAGTTGATCTGCTGTGGCAAAGCCGAAAGAAGAACATTCACTAAACTTATTAGGAAAAGCATGACAAATGATTATCATATTGCACGCATGTGCAAATGGAAAAAGCACAATTGTGTAAGAAAACTTAACCAAAACAGTAGATGTTGAAATGATCACTGTAGCCTTAGCTATACGGATTATCCTGCCAAGGATACAACATCCAGACAGCTTCCAAAGCTTCGTGGCACCTTCCACATGTCCAAACAATTAGTCAACTCAAGTTGAGCTTTCTGTCACTCTCTGATCACACACACACACACACACACACACACACACTCTCTCTGCTTTCATACACGCATTTATTTATTTTATTTATTTATTTACTCACACAAGATCGGCCTCACCCTCTTTCTCAATCTCCCACAGTCTCCAGCTGCTTTCATACATACATTCACTCATACAAGTTTGCTCTCACACCCTCTGGATCTCTCTCCTTCCCACACACAGTCTCCTCTGATTACATACGTGTATTCAGTCACATCACTCTCACTTTCTCGCTCTCACTCACTTTCTCTCTCACAGACAGACACAGAGAGACATAGACAGACACACACACACACACACACACACACACACACACACACACACACACACACACACACACACACACACACACACACACAGTCTCTCTGCTTTCATGCACGGATTCATGCACACATGCAGACAGAAACAAACACTTTTCTGTTTCGCTCAATCGAGTGCTCTCTCTCTTAATCATTCTCTCATATGCACACACACAGACACACAGAGACACACACACACAGACACAGACACAGAGACACACACACACACACACACACACACACACACACACACACACACACAGAGTCTCTCTGCTTTCATGCAAGGATTCATGCACACATGCAGACAGAAAAACATTTTTCTGTTTCACTCAGTCGATTGCTCTCATATGCACAGACACACACACAGACACACACACAGACACACACATTTTCATTTTTTTCTTTTTTTATTTAACACTCGCTGAACAGCAAAAGTGCTCTCACTTTCACTGACATGCACACACACATTCAAACAGTCACACACATACCCACCTTTTTTTAGTGGTGGTCTTTTTTTATATTTTACACTCGCTGAACAGCCAAAGAGCTGCTTAGTGAGCGTAAAACAAAGGCAGCCATTCTGTTTTCTAAGACCGAGCTCCACAGTCGTTCTTCTCAGCAGGCCTTACTTGTACATTAATACCCTGCTGAAGAACACTCATTCTCCAATCAGGGTACTGATGTACAGTTTGCCCATTGTCTAAAATCAGTAATGTGACCAGTATTACTCTGGTACAGATACCAGGGCAGTAAAGGAAGAGCAGTTGGGCAAGGTGGAGGTGATGGACATGAACTGCCTGAAACGAATGGAAAGATCCGCACTGTGGGATATACAAAGAAATGAGGGCATAAGAGCAGAAGCTCAAGTATCTCCAATTGCAAAAAAGGTCAAACAGAACAGATCAAGGTGGTTGAGGCGTATGAGCAGAAAAGTAGAAGAAAATATGGTGAAGAAGACTTATGACTGGCAGAAAGAAGGCAAAAGAAAACAAGGGCACCCAGCAAAGAGGTATGAGAGAAGACCTGTGACAGTCAAATATGAGTGTCAAAGAAGGTATGAGAGTGGCACTGAACAGACAGAGAGAGAGAGAGAGCGAGATGGCGACAGTTGATATGACATCCTAACCCAATGTGGAAAATGGTAAAAAGGGAATTAATTATGATGATTTAGAACAGAAGTGGGATAAATACTAGTAATTCACCACAGAGTCTTTGGTAATAGAAAAAATCAGATTGGAAGCTGCCTGTATGTAGCTACAGATGCCAAAATGTTCCCAGGTACTATAAAAAATAGGGCAGAATGCAAGGGAGAAAAAAATCAACAAATACATGAAAGTGCAAAATATCTGACAAACAAATGCTTACAAGTTGCTAACCAGTGCTCTGAGGCAGCAGAACACTATGAAGACTACAGACGTACTAGTTGTTCTAGGATACAACTACAATAAATAACAGAATCCATGCATGCTAACAGACTTCTGCAACATTTTCAATGATACAACAACCTAAAATTTGGCAAAATTATAACATAGCTAAACCTTAAGTAATAACAGAATAGCTCAATTTTTGCTTCATAGATGCAGAATATAATGAACCAATACCTGGGGCATGGTGGTAGCTACAGGAAAGGAAGGCCATTTGCCTAAGTACGTAAATACTGTGGGAAGAAATAGCCAAGGGAATTGTTATGGCTAGGCTTGCATAGGCCCTAGGGCCGATAGCCTAGTACCAACCTATGAACCAGATGTTTATCAAAGGAGGTTATTAGGCTAATGGCCCCAAGGCCCTTACAAGCCTAGCCAAGTTCAACCTGTGTTTCCAAGGGTGCCTGGTTCAAGCAGACACTATCATCATCACCTATTGCACCTGTCCAAGAGGGACATAGGTGGAGCCTCCAGGGTGAATTTACAGTTACCCATCCAATCATCAAAACTGCACTTAGAGGACCAATGAGGGGTTTTGTTTAACATGAACAGAAAGCTTGCTCCAAAGGCAAACTCTGAGACAAATCTCTCTCCAGCAACTTCTGCTGATGTCACATACCAGGTTAAGGTCCTTTGAGCGAGTAACCCGTGTGCCATTTGATTTGCAAATGTGCAGCATTTCCATCAAAGCTATGTCAGACATTGCTCTATACGCAAGGCACGGGTCTCCTCTGAGCAGTCTGTATGACACAGTATAAAGTGACACTGATTTCACTCTGCATAAAACAGATCTTGAAGACCCTGAATTTTCTTCATAAGGAACCTCTGTGGTATCTCAGTTAAAACGTTAGCTAAGAATTCCTTTGTAAACAGTGAACATCAGTTAATTAGTGGGAGGAGCCGAGAAACAGCATTGCTCTTTTATTTAGAAATATCTCTATTTAGCTGAAGTGTTTGTTTGGTGGCCTGCTTGCTGTACTCTGCCTGAATATTGCTGATCTCTGGCTACATTTTACTTTTCCCTCCAACTCACACAATTTTTGTTGTGTTCTTAAATTTGGTGGCTTTTGAGTTGCCCGCCCCTATTATAAATCTGATTTTAGACACTCCTCCCAGTCCCATGTCACCAACTCATTCTATTGTGTAGAGAGATCATTTGGGAAGGCCCACCCCCCCTTAGTTTCTCAACCCATCAATTGATGCACTTTGTTTGCTGTAACACAGACTAGATTCAGACCTGCTGAATTTAGCTCTGTTTGTATAACTTCAGCACTAAACCAGGCCATCTTTTGTTGGAGCGAGTTCCATACACACAAGTGGCACGAGTGTGCAGTTAGAACTCATCTGATTGAAGGTTGCTAGAACAGGCCTCAGTTTTGAGCTTTTTTACTGGTTAATTGGTTAATTAGTTTAAATCCGTTCACTACATAAGCAAATCCAAGCCACCTGTTCATCTCTGCAAAACCTAATTAGAATTTTCACTGCATATTACACTTTTGAACTGCATTTTTTTACCATATCACTGCTTATTTAAACTGTTTTTTTAACTTGTTGCACTTTGGTTGCTGTAGCATAGACTGTTTAGATAAGGAACTTAGGAAGATGGGACAGACTCAAGGACACCCCCTTTTGTACAAACCGCATATAAAAACAAAACTTGTGGTGTGTATTAAAACAAACATGAGCAACAATATCCCATCATAATGTCCAGCTAAAAATAATCAATCTATTGGAGTCAGGTTAATGCCGACACTATGGTGATTTAAAAGACTGTCCTTAAACACAAACTGTGTGGTTTATGACTTCAACAACAGTTAACTCGTTAACAAGTAGACTGGGTGGAATTTCACACCCAGTGACACCTTCAAACTTCCTGGCTGGACAGCAGAGTTAAATTCCTGAAAATGCAGCAGTTTGTAACCAACCTATAAACAAAAGTTACAAAAAATTAAAATACTACAGTTCTTCAGCATACATTCCTCTTTGCAATGGTGATACTAATATATCATTCAGACATAATTGTGATTTTTATACTTCATTATTAAACAAATATGAATACATCTAACCACAGTAGATATACTCAACAGTAGATATACGGAAACTTTTAGTGTGACTTTGGTTTGTCCTGATGTGATCTTGATTTTGCTGCAAATCATTATTTAGATGCCAAGCCATTGTTGAGTTGAATTCCGTAACTATGATGTGTATGCTTATTTGCATATCTTCTTCTTTCGGCTGATCCTGTTAGGGGACACCACAGTGGATCATCTGATTCCATTTCTTCCTGTCCTTTGCATCTCGCTGTGTCACACCAACCACCTGCATGTCCTCTCATACCATATCCATATACCGTATCTCAGGTCAATATTTTCAGCATCCCTCCTCAGCACATGTCCAAAACAATGCAATCTTGTCTCTCTGGCTTTGTCTCCAAACCGTCCAACCTGAGCTGACCCTCTAATATACAGATTCCTAATCCTGTTCATCCTCATCACACCCAATGCAAATCTTAAAAAGTCTGCCACCTCCAGCTCTGACTCCTGCCTTTTTGTCAATGCCACTGTCTCCAACCCATATAACATAGCTGGTCTTACTACCCTCTTATAGATCTTCCCTTTCACTTTTACTGGTACCAGTCTGCCACAAATCACTCCCGACGCTCTTCTCCACCCATTCCACCCTGCCTGTACTCTCTTCTTCACCTCATTTCTACACGCACCATTACTCTGAACCGTTGTTCCCAAGTATTTAAACTCATCCACCTTCGCCAACTCTACTCCCTGCATCCTCACCACTCTTCTATCCTCCCTCTCATCCTCACCATTCTTCTATCCTCCCTCTCATTTACAAACATATATTCAGTCTTAGTCCTGCTGACTTTCATTCCTCTCCTCTCTAGTGCAGATCTCCACCTCACCAGGGTCTCCTCAACCCGTTTTCTACTCTCACTACAGATCACGTCATCCACAAACATCATAGTCCACGGAGATTCCTGTCTGATCTCATCTGTCAACCTGTCCATCACCACTGCACATAAGAAAGGGCTCAGAGCTGATCCTTGATGTAATCCCACCTCCACCTTGAATGCATCCGTCACTCCTACCGCAGACCTCACAACTGTCACACTACCCTCGTACATATCCTGTGTCACTCTTACATATTTCTCTGCCACTCCCGACTTCCTCATACAATACCATAACTTCTCTCTAGGCGCCATGTCATAGGCTTTCTCTAAGTCTACAAAGACACAAAGCAACTCTTTCTGACCTTCTCTATACTTCTCCATCAACACACACAGACCAAACATCACATCTTTCCTGGCATGAAACCATACTGTTGTTCACTAATCATCACCTCTCTTTCTAACCTTTCACTACTCTTTCCCATAACTACATGCTGTGACTGATCAATTTTATCTCTCTGTAGTTACTACAGTTTTGCACATCACCCTTATACTTAAAATTCAGTACCCTTTCTCCACTCCTCAGGCATCTCACTTTCCAAGATTTTGTTAAACATTCTCATTAAAAACTCCACTGCCATCTTTCCTAAACACCTCCATGCTTCCACAGATATGTCATCTGGACCACCAGCCTTTTCATTCTTCATCCTATTCACAGCTGTTCTTACTTACTTATTCTATTTATTTATTTACTTATTGACATTTGTTAACTGGGTTTGTCCAGCTGGGCCAGAGGCTCATTTTCAGTGGAGACCCGAGAAGAAAAGCTCTGGCTACAGAAAGTATGCCATACATACAAGTTTGATTTACAATACATAAAAAAGTCAGTTTATAATACATATATTTGCAGTTTACCATACAATAATGTAGAAATTCACAGTTAGATAAGATAATAAAATGACTAAGCAAATCAGATCAGTAGATATATACAGAATAGTTGTAAGAACACCCCTTTTTTATGGTATCAAAAACAGTTTTGAAGTGGTGGAGTACTGTGAATATTAAGACGTAGTAATTTAGGACAGTACAAATTGTGAGGTGTGAGTGATGAGAATGCAAGTTTAGGGGGGAAGGGGTATCAGGAGGTAGAATAAGATGCTAAGGGGAATATGATGCAAAAGATTGTAGAAGAATTAGGATAAAGGACATTAGTGGAGTTAGGTAGGACCATGACAAGTACAAGATCTGGTTTTAAGTAAGTGAAGTCTGAGTTCTTTCTTAAAGTGTATAGGGTGTGAAATGGAGCGTATGTGAGCGTACTTCCACCTTGCTAATCCGCTGCACTATTCCCACATCATCCAACCTTTCTCTCTCATTCTCTTCATTCATCATCCCCTCAAAGTACTCTTCCCATCTACTCAACACACTTTCCTCGCTTGTAAGTATGTTTCCATCATTATTCTTTATCACCCTTACCTGCTGCACATCTTTCCCAGTACAGTCCTTCTGTCTAGCCAATCGGTACAGGTCCTTTTCTCCCTCCTTAGTGTCCAACCTTTCATACAACTTTCCATACACCTTAACATTAGCCCTCACCACCTCCGTCTTCTCCATATGCCTCATCTCCTTATACTCCTGTCTACTTTCTGCATCTCTCGGACAATCCCCCTTCTTCTTCGCTGACCTCTTTCTCTGTATTCTCTCATGTACTTCCTAGTTCCACCACCAGGTCTCCTTGTCCTCCTTCCTCTGCCCAGATGTCACAACAAGCATCTTTTTTAGCCATCTTCCTTACCAGATCTGCTGTAATTACCCAGCTATTCCGTAACTCTTCACTGCCACCCACTGCCTGTGTTAACTCTACCCTGAACTCCACCTCACAATCACAGTTTTTCAACTTCCACCATTTCATCCTTGGCACTGCCCTCACACTCCTCCTCTTCTTTATCACCAACATCCTATACTGCCTAACTACACTTTCCCCTGCCACCACTTTAGAGTCTCCAATCTCCGTCAGACTGGCCCTCCTACACAGGATATAATCCACCTGTGTGCATCTTCCTCCGCTCTTGCACATCACCCTGTGCTCCTCCCTCTTCTTAAAATACATATTCACCACAGACATGTCCATCCTTTTCGCAAAACCCACTACCATCTCACCTTCTGCATTCCACTCCTTAACATCATACCTGCCCATCACTTCCTCATCCCCTCTGTTCCCTTCACCAACATGCCAACTGAAATCCACTCCAGTCACCACTCTCTCATCCTTGGGTACACTCGCCACTAATTCATCCAACTCACTCCAAAATTTTTCTTTCTCATCCGGCTTTTCGGCGCTTCTGTGGATCCCTAGTGATATCTGCATTGCTTACTGTACTTATTTCCTTGTTTCACTTGAAAAAAAGTTACTGTTTGTCGTTTTTGCATTTAAGTTACCTGTAACACATTGCATTTAAGTTACCTGGCACTTGCTCACTAAAGCAATTATATAAGTCAGCACTAAAAAAAATTAAAAGCACTACACCCTCACAAACTCCCCTTGAGTACCTTGTTCCCCATTGGCCTTTTTTTTCAATTATAAATGAATTCCCAATACTATTCTAGCATGTCCAAAGGTCAGATGTCAATCTCCTCTCCGGTCCAGCTGGTGAATCTGGGAATCTTGAGGCAATGTTACAACTGCCTCATGTACACAGACAACCCTCTCCTCATCCCAACAAATTCCAACACATGTGAGAGATGCAGCCATATAGCCAAACTGAAGGCTAAGCTCTCTCAACTCAGCACTGGCGTAACCAGTCAGGAGGAGAAGGAAACCACACTCACTACAATTCCAGTCTCACATAGACCTACCATGACAGCAAACCAAACACATAAACACACAAAAACATACTCGAAGGCTCTAAATAAAAATCTGCCTAAGCAGCAGAGACCTCCAAAGCAGACACCCAAGCAACCGCTACCCCAAAACAAAACACGTGCAACACATAGCTCACAAAGCCAGTGTGCCAAACAGTCACAGCCCTTAAGGCTAAACAACACACCTGATACACTTGTAATAGGTGACTCTATCGTCAGGCACACTGACGTTCCGCTCACCAGGCTGAACAAGGAGAAGGTCACGGTGAGCTGCCTGTCGGGCGCTAGGATCCGCCACATAACACAAGCACTCAGGCCACTCCAAGGCAAGTGCAAATATGATTCAGTCATTGTCCATGCTGGTGTGTACATGAAAAGAGACAGAGGAGCTCTCTGAACATGTCTCCCAGGCCGGTATGACCCTGACCTTGTGTAGCATCTTACCCTCACCAAGAATAATGCCACAATATGAAGACAAGATGATCAATTTCAACAATTGGCTTAGGTATTGGTGTCATTCAAAGGGGATCCAATGCCTGTCAGCCTGGGATGACATGCTCGACAAGCCACGATGCTTCGCTAGGGACGGCTTGCACCTGTCACCACTGGGCTTTCGGATGTTGGCAAAGGCTCTTGCTACCCCCATAGTGCCTTTTTTAGGCAAGGCTCAAAAGACAAACCCACCTCCATAGGTATCACAAAGGATAAGAAACTGAGTAATGCTACTCAATGCCAGAAGTCTAAACCTCAAGATGCACGCACTCTAAACTCTCCTTAGCATGGAGAACATCGATATCTGTGCAGTAACAGAAACCTGGTTCAAGGCTCCCGAGAGCACCCCAGCACTACCAGGTTATACCTCATACCATGCTTTTCGGCCCCAAACTTGGACCAAACCACAAAAGGAGGGGGAGTATCAATATTCGTCAAAGATAACCACACCTCCAGGTTGGTGGCGCAGCACAAAGCATCAGAGACTATCCATGTGCAACTAACAGTGGGTAAAACTGCCTTCCAGTTTATAGCCTGCTACAGACCACCCTCCCAAACCCGGGAACCCCACTCGACCTTCCTGAGAACACTGGAAAATATGAAGGTCTCTCCAAACACCATTATATTGGGTGACTTCAACTACCCAAACATAGACTGGGAGCATTACTCTAGCTCCAACACCCTAGCCCAAAGGTTCCTAGAATTTATAAACTCAAATGCTATGGAACAACTTGTTACCACTCCCACAAGAAGGGAAAACATACTGGACCTGATCATCACCAACATGGGGACTCTATGCTCCAGACCAGAAGTGTATCCCTCACTGGTAAGATCAGACCATAAACTAATCTAATTGGATATTCACATCCCGACCATACCCCCTGCCCAGAAAACCATAGTGAAAAACTTCTCTAAAGCAAATTTCACACTCCTCAAAACCGAGTTGAATCCTTCAAAGCCCCTGGGCCTGTGGAAAATACAGCCCAGACCGCAGAATCCTTTATAAACACATTCTATGAACATCTTCAGGAATGCATGGATCATGCAATCCAAAATAAGACCAAGACCCAATCCTCCAAAGGCAGACGTCCTGTCTGGTGGACCCCAGCCATAAACAAACTATACAATAGAAGGAGGAAGCTACTACATGATAGAGCAAAATCCCAAAAAGGGAAGGCGTCTCTGATCAGTATTAGCAAAAAACTATGGGCACTCATAAAATCATCTAAGGCCAGCTTCGAGAGAAAAATTGCACAGGACACTAAGGACAATCACAAGGCCTTCTTTAGTTATGTTAGGAACCTGGGTGGGAATTCCCAGATATGCTCAGAATTAGTCCAAAATGACAAAAAATACACCGAACCCACAGACATTGCCAACATCCTAGCTGACAGGTTCAGCGCAAACTTCTCCCCCCCCTCCCCACCAAAAGGGCAAATATCTATCCCTGCAGAGTGCTGCCCCCCTGACATCTCAGATGCTCAGGTAAGAGCTGCCCTCTCCAAAGCAAAAAACACAGCATCAATGGGACCAGACGGTGTCCCGGGCTGCATCCTACATGAACTCCAAGAAGAGCTAAACCCAAACATAAAACTACTGTTCAATCTCAGCCTTACTACAGGATATGTACCCAAAGAGTGGCGTACAGCAGCAGTGGTCCCTCTCCACAAAGGTGGTGCCTCAATGGATCCTGGAAACTATCGCCCCATCAGCCTGACTAGCTTGGTCTGCAAAGCTATGGAAAGGATCATCATGGACCTCATAAATAAAGATATTGGGGACCTACAGACACTGGATCCTACCCAGTTCGGCTTTAAGGGTAGATCCTGCCTCTTAAACCTGGTCGATTTCTTTGAAACCATCACCAAGGCCATTTGCGAGGGGAAAGTGGTCCACACAGCCTACCTGGACCTCGCAAAAGCCTTCGATACAATATCCCACTCGGGCTTTATAGATAAGCTCACCAGCTTAAATATAATCCCCTATGTCACTAGATGGGTTGCAAACTGGCTCAAGGACAGAACCCACATGGTTAGAATTGCTGGAGCCATGTCAGACTCCAAACCAGTTACAAGTGGCGTCCCACAAGGCTCAGTCCTGGGACCTCTCTTGTTCGGTATATATTTCTCGGAGGTACAGGCCAACACGGAAGGACTGTGGCTGACCAAGTTCGCAGATGACTGCAAACTGGGCGCCATAATCGACTCTCCAGCTGACACAAGCATCCTCCAAAAAGGCCTCATAGAAACAGACAACTGGTGCCAGAGCCATGGCCTCAAGCTAAACGCCAAAAAGTGTATAGTCATCCCCTTTGGCAAAAACAAAGTGCCCACAAATTACCACATAGGTGGTAATCCATTAAGTACAGAAGAAGTAATTAGGGACCTGGGGACCCAAGTTGATAGCAATCTCTCATTTGACAACCACGTGGCCAAAGTGGTTAGAAAAACATTTTATATAGCCCACCTAATCATGAAGGGATTCACATCTATAATCAGGGGAGGTCATTGTGCCTCTTTACTCATCCCTCATCAGGCCCATAATTGAGTACAATGCCCCTTTTGGGATGTACCTTACCAGACACCTGCAGCAACTGGAAAGACCCCAAAAGTACCTCACCAAGAGGATCAAAAGGCTCAAACAGATGCCATATGCTGCCCGGTTAAAGAAATTCCAGCTCTACTCAGTGGCATACCGCCTGCTCAGAGGCGATCTGTGCCTGACGTATAAAGCAATGTCCAACCTGGAATTAATGGACATGCTGCACCTCAGAAAATCCAAATCCCATCGAGCCACGCGCTCGAGAGACTTGAACCTCAGCACTGAAATAAATAGGACATGCTGGAGGGACAGATTCATAACCCAGAGGCTCCCTTCACTCTGGAATAAAATCTCAGTCCAGGTTAGGCAGAGTCCCTCATTGACTCTCTTCAAGAGGAATCTTGATGAATGGATGGGAGATAGTAGGTTTACCCCGGGTATCACTTCTGTGTCACTGTTAGACAGAGGCACAGTATACTATCCTCGAAAAAGGGCATAGCAAAATTAATTTAAAATGGGTGGCAAAAGCCAAACACACTCTGCTAGGCTTATAAATGCCCTAGGGCAGATAGCCTAGTATGAACCTATGAACCATCGCACACCAACTTGTGGAGCATATGCACTAACAACATCCAACTTCAAAAACATCACTCGACACTTTTCACCTCCAAAACACTCTTGGCATACTGTTCCTTCAGGATAACCCTTACCCCATTTGCATATCTAATGGACACAAATGTAAATATGTAAATATCTCAAACCAAGGGTGTAACCAGGAATACTCCCTGTAATCTATAAAGAGTACATTTTTTTCTGAGCATTTTAGAAATGCTGGACTTTATCAAGCAATTTTATGTCTATAACAATTTAGATTAATGCCTCCAACATCTAAAAATGATACCTCTAACAGATTCGGACTGAGCAGCTGAAAATGTTACATGCATTAAGTTGACGGGGACCACAGTTTGAGTGATGTGATCATTTTTTTGGAAATGTCATGAGATTTGGTGTGGGGCATCAATAAGCTTGTGTCAGTACAAAATGTAATTCACTGACTAAACCCCTGACACCAACTACCGGTGCAAAGTTTTTCTAGCATTGTGTTTCACTTCATTTGAGATCATGGAGTACATTATAAACACCTCCTAGTTAAAATTATATTAATATAATTAACATGTCATATATTCACAATATTTCTGGAAAATAAGTCACAACTTTCTCTGGTACTGACTAACCTTTTTTGACTGAGGAGTCACTCTTGACCTCTGTGGCAAATGGGAACATAAAATGCTGTTCTACCTTTCATCAAAGTGAACAATGCCGGAGATATTTACAGAAATACAATATTTAGTTAAAAACTATGTATGTGCATAAGTTCATACAAATATCTGCATACTGGTAGTAGGCAGACAGCATTTACAACTTTTGCAGCATGATTACTTTCAGTTTCTACCATGATGCACCATACATACTCTGTCAGGGTCAAGTTAATAGAAATATTATTATACAATAACTCCCTATTACTATTCGAAAACTTGCATGCTGACTGCCCAGCCCAACCAGCGTGCCCGTTCTAAATCCCACAATATACCAACAGAAAAAGGTCCGGTCGCCCAGACATTTTCCACTGGTATAAAGTGCCCCAAAACCTTTTTTTTTCACATTTAAAAAAAAAAAAAGAGAGAGAGAAAACAGAGCAACGGAGACTTTCTTTTCTCCGCTGCTTTCATTTCAAAGCAGTGATGTACTGGGTATGCGTGAGAACACAAGTCCCATACGCATGTGCAGCACATCAAAATGAAGAAGCAGAATACACAACCGGCAGAAGAACAGTAATCCGCTGTTATACAAAGACATTATTTAGGAAAAGTATTTTTTCTTAAATAATGTCATTGTATAATAGCAATAATTGACTCCGTGGTTGTGGTATGTTGAAGATTTAATCACGCTTGAGTTCAACAACGCCACAACAACAAAAAAATGCATTTTCGTCCAAGTATCCCTCAGACTTCATCAGATTAAACAATGAAACAACATATACAGCTGGTATAAATACACTCATTAATTGATGCAATCAATTATTCTCTCAGTTAAAGCCACAGCCCTTAAAAACATAATAATGCATGTTGAAACTGTATAAATAGTTAATGGAAATTTAAAAAAGAAGCAAAACATAATATGGAATACAACTACTGTTTTTAAAATTTTATGATAAATAATGCAATAAATTAGTACAATGAATTTATAAAAACATATAAAAATATGTGTAAATATAAATATTAAACTGATGGCCATGTTAAAAGTACATAATTCTCACTGGTTAAAAATCAGTAATATGTTAGTACTATACCATAAAAAATGCATTGTATATATATATAATTTCATAGTACAACTAGAAACAATACAAAAACAATTCTTGGGATTATAATTTGGCTGATCTTACTGCGGTGGTGGTGCTGCAGTACCATTGTCGCCTCACAGTTAGACGTTGCACTTTCGAGTCTCAGTTAGAGCGTCTTCTGTGTGTCGACATACATGAATGGGCGTTCCTTCATTGAAGGTTGTGCATTAGACCCGGCAAGCCAGCACGTAAAAATCTACTGCCAATCATTAGCGGACCGGAGTTCCGATGTGGCGACCCCTAACCGGGAAAAGCCGAAAGTTTATAATTTGGCTGATCTTAGTTTGAGTAGGAGTAGCAAGGAGATGTGTTCATTAAGACCTTGGTGGTTTGTTAGATTCAAGAAATATCTGCCAATAGATTTAGCTGTATAGCTGTATTCTAACTTATACTCCCAAGGATCCCCTCTTAGTTCTTTAGGGACAGTTTCAATAACAAAAAAGGTAAATCTAGCATTGGGACATAATAATGTATGTTTAAAAAGTGCATTATTAGCATTTCTTTTGTTAACGTTATTCATATGTTCATAAATTTGTCGTTTAAGTTGACATTAATTTTTCCCAACATAGTTTGTGTCTTTCAGCTTTTAGGGGTCGCCACAGCGGAACTCCGGTCCGCTAATAATTGGCAGTAGAGTTTTACGTGCTGGCTTGCTGGGCCTAACGCACAACCTTCAACGAAGGAACGCCCATTCCCAACATAGTAATTGTCACAAACACAACAAGTAACTAAGTAGACAAGTCCTTGTGAGTTACAATTACTGTAAGCTTTGGCAGTTAGTGTTTTTTGTCTAGATGCAATAACCACTTGTTCTTTGTTGGAAAAATAAGTACACTGGTTACAAAGCCCCACACTTTTAAGTACTCTTTCTTCTATGTGTAAAAACCTTTTCATTTTTAACAAATTCCAAGATGCTTTCCATGTTACGTCCCTTTTTAAATACTACTTTGATAGGTTTATCTTTTAAGTTGGGTAAATCTGTAAATTTTGAACATTTATCCCATTCTCTTTGCACAATGCCTTTGATTTGATAAGCATTGGTGGTAAATTCAGTGAGAAATGCTCTATATGTAGTATCATTAGAAAATGTGGAGCCATGTTTGTTGGAAAATTCGTTCCCATACCTAAAATAGGCCTATATTTTCTTTTCCTGCCCTCTGTGACTTCAGCTCGAATAGAGGCTATAAGTTCACGAGGGTAGCCACAATCCAGAAACATTTGTTCCAAGACCCTACATTCAGCTTTGTAGTCCACTTCATCAGAAGTCAAATGACAAATGCGCACATGTTGTCTTTTGACACAATGCCTTTTTTCTGATAAAGTGGATGGGCACTGTTGAAGCTGATGTAGGTGTTGGAGAATGTAGGCTTTCTGTAAACAGTTGATTTGAAACAGTGATCAACTTTGTGCAAAGAGACATCCAGATAATTTACACTTTGAGTGTGAGCTTGGTAAGTGAACTTAAAAAAGTCCGTAGCTTGGTTAAGGTAATTAATAAATTAATCTAAAAGTTCAACACCTCCCCACCCAAAAAATACAAATATCAAGAAACCTTGTGTATAAGTTCCAGTATCTGGTCTAAGGACAATTATGGCCACATTTATGTTCCCATACTGAAACTATATCTGCAAAGGTGTGGGCACACCTGGCCCCCCATAGCAACCCCAGACTCTTGGCGGTAAAACTCACCCTCAAAGAACAAAACATTATTTTTGATTGAGTTCTGCCAATTGCCTATATAAAAAATATCCATTTCCATGATACCAGGTTTCATCCTCAAAGCTTCCTCAAACCAGGTAATACCTATATTGTGTGGAATGACAGAAAATAGGTCTGCCACATCTATTGTGATGAATAAAATATCTTGTAGAAAATGTTCAGATGTAATTTTACTAAGAAATTCCCATGAATCTTTAAGGAGATGTAATTCCCCACCCCATAGTAATTACAATTTCCAATCTAGGTATTTTGCTATGGGAGAACTCTTGGACCCTTCCGAAGCCACAATTGGTCTAAGTGGGGGGTCTTCCACACTTTTGTGAACCTTGGGTATTCTAAAAATAGAGGATACCAGAGGGTGAGGATGGTCTAAGTTCTGATAGGTATCATAATCAAGGACCCCCTGGTCGAAAAGGTCCTTAAGTGCCAGTTCAATCTTTTTGTAACAAATGTTGATTTCATTAATAGAGACTATAGTGTATCTAGAGTCATCAAGTAAGACTGAATGCATTTTACCCTCATAAATGATTTTGTCCATGATTACAATCCCCCACCCTTATCAGGTTCCATAACCCAAATGTTAGGGTTGGTACATAAAGTATCTAGTAACTGTTGGTCCCCAATGTCCAAGTTGGAATTAAGTCTGAAGCCTTTTACCTTATTACGAATCTCAGCTTCAGTAACATTCTCCAAATTCTTGAGTTGGGGGTGGATGGGGGGATTGAAAATACTAAGTTTTTTAGGGGGGGTCATTCCTGTTATGTAAGTATGATCAGCGAACATGTTGTGTAAATTAAGCCTTCTTATGAACATTTTTAAATCCATAATAACTTGAGGAAGGATTACTGTTAGAGGTAGGCACAAATTTGAAACCTTTCATAAATAAATAAAAAAATTGCCAGTAATCTCTAGGCTACTATACTTAAAAATGTGAAACCCTGCTTTACTGACCACATGAGGGTGTTCATACTGTACAGTTTCATTCGTTAGGGATGGTTCCGATGGTAATTCCTTCTGTACCCTCCCTGCCCCTGATAATAAGTCCCCCTGTAAAAATGGTTGTTTGTGTTATTATTGTTGCAGAGTCTTTCAGATCTCTGTGGACCAATATCATCATAAACATCAATAACATTATTGTTTGAGGAATCAGGGTGAGTTGTGACCTGTGGTTGATTGTCAGAACTAGAATGTTGATGGAAAACATACTCAGAATAAAAAAAACGAATATTAGATTTAGGTAATAGGTACCGTTTACCATCCCTGTATTCCCTGGTGTCCCTATCCAGTTTCTTGTACTTCCTGTTCAGTAACTTATCACATTTTTTGCCTATTTGAACTTTTAATTCAAAATATCTGTTTTATTCATTTTCAACACCCAAAAGTAGATCATTTGTAATATGAGAATTCAAAATATCAATTTGCTTTTGTAAAAGTTCCATTTCACGGTTATTATTGTTTACGACAGCCCTTAAAATATCTAAACCACAATTATCAAAAATTTGAAGCAAATCCTTATGAAATTCACTTACGTTGATAACGTTGTTGGGATATTTGAACACGCTGAGGCCCTTAGGCACAATGCAAAGCTTAATACATTCGTTTAGATAAGCATTGTCTATGCTATATGCTTTGTACCTGTACAGGGCATTGTGTAGTTTGTCAAGCGAGTCTCTAAGTGTCCATTGAGCCATCAGTAGTTGTAGTTAAAACGGGCTTGCAAAAGAGTGGTTTGTCATGCAACCATTGATGAAATTCAGTCATATTATGAGAAGTAGTATGCTGACCAGTCACCATGTTCATAGAAGAATTTAAGTTGTTTTGTGAAGCCAAAACCCTTGGCGTTTGATTTTAAGTATGGCTGTTAGAGCCATGCACTTGCGCATTCGCGCCGGAAGAAATCCTTGTGGCATGTTGACGAGTAATGCACATATTTCCAGACAAAGCTTCCCGATTGCCAGGCAAGCTGTCATTATTGAAAAGAGAAACAAGACCCTAAGGGGAGTAAGGAGCTCAATTAACTGAGTCAATTGTCCAGCGATCTTGCAAAGTTCACCAACCTCAGTTCCCCTCTGCACTTCCGGTAGGTTAGTAGATGTGGAACACCCTTCGGTAGACTCCATAAGTAACAAAAAAACACACAAGGAGTATGTCTGAACAAAAACACTAGGAAACCAAAACTCCGGACACACGAAGAGTTACCACACAAAGGTTGGCAATAAACAGAGCTCAAAATAAATAATCACACTTGAGTTGATTAAAGCCAAAAAAAAATGCGTTTTCATCGAAGTATCCCTCATACTTCATCAGATTAAACAATGGAACAACACATACAGCTGGTATAAATACATTCATTAATTGATGCAATCAATTATTCTCTCAGTTAAAGCCACAGCACTTAAAAACATAACAATCCAGACTTTCAATAAAACGCCAAGGGTTTTGGCTTCACAAAACAACTTAAATTCTTCTATGGACATGGCGACTGGTCAACATACTACTTCTCATAATATGACTGAATTTAATCAATGGTTGCATGACGAACCGCTCTTTTGCAAGCCCATTTTAACTACAACTACTGATGGCTCAACAGACACTTACAGAGACTCGCTTGACAAACTACACAATGCCCTGTACAGGTGCAAAGCATATAGCCTAGACAATGCTTATCTAAATGAATGTATTAAACTTCTCATTGTGCCCAAGGGCCTCAGAGTGTTCAAATATCCCAACAACGTTATCAATGGAAGTGAATTTCATAAGGATTTGCTTCAAATGTTTGATAATTGTGGTTTAGATATTTTAAGGGCTATTGTAAACAATAATAACTGTGAAATGGAACTTTTACAAAAGCAAATTGATATTTTGAATTCTCGTATTACAAATGATCTACGTTTTTGTGTTGAAACTGTAAAAAAACAGGTATTTTGAATTAAAAGTTCAAATAGACAAAAAATGTGACGAGTTACTGAACAGGAAGTACAAGAAACTGGATAGGGTCACCATGGAATACAGGGATGGTAAACAGTACCCATTACCTAAATCTAATAATCATTTTTTTGATTCTTAGCATGTTTTACATAAACATTCTAGTTTTGACAATCAACCACAAGTCAAAACTCACCCTGATTCCCCAAACAATAATGTTATTGATGTTTATGATGATATTGGTCCACGGAGATCTGAAAGACTCCGTAACAAGAATAACACAAACAACCATTTTTACAGGGGGACTTATTATCAGGGGCGGGGAGGGTACAGAGGGAATTACCATTGGAACCATCCCTAACGAATGAAAATGTACGGTATGAACACCCTCGTGTGGTCAGTAAAGCAGGGTTGCACATTTTTACCTACAGTAGCCTAAAGATTACTGACAATTTTTTTTTTAATTTATTTATGAAAGGTTTAAAATGTGTGCCTACCTCTAACAGCAATCTTCCTCAAGTTATTATGGATTTAAAAATGTTCATAAGAAGGCTTAATTTACACAACATGTTGGGTGATGATACTTCCATGACAGGAATGACCCCCCCCCTAAAAAAACTGGTATTTTCAATCCCCCCATCCACCCCAACAAAAGAATTTCAAGAATGTTATTGAAGCTGAGATTCATAATAAGGTAAAGGGCTTTCCGACTTAGACATTGGGGACCAACAGTTACTAGATACTTTATGTACCAACCCTATCATTCGGGTTATGGAACCTGATAAGGGGGGGGGGATTGTAATCATGGACAAAATCATTTGAGGGTAAAATGCATTCAGTCTTACATGATGACTCTAGATACACTAAAGTCTTTTAACGAGATCAACATTTGTTACAAAAAGATTGAACTGGCACTTAAGGACCTTTTCGACCAGGGGTCATTGATTAGGATACCTATCAGTACCTAGACCACCCTCACCCTCGAGTACCCTCTATTTTTGGGATACCCAAGGTTCACAAAAGTGTGGAACCCCCCCCCCCACTTAGACCAACTGTGGCTTCAGAAGGGTCCAAGAGTTCTCCCATAGCAAAATACTTAGATTGGAAATTTAAATTACTATGGGGTGGGGAATTAAATCTCCTTAAAGATTCATAGGAATTTCTTAGTAAAATTACATCTGAACTTTTTTCACAAGATCTTTTACTCATCACAATAGATGTGGTAGACCTACTTTCTGTCATTCCACACAATATAGGTATTACCTGGCTTGAAGTTTTGAGGATGAAACCTAGTATCATGGAAACAGATATTTTTTTATGTATGGAATTGGCAGGACTCGTACTCAAAAATAATTTTTTGTTCTTTGAGGGCGAGTTTTACCGCCAAGAGTCTGTGATTGCTATGGGGGCCAGTTGTGCCCCCACCATTGCAGATATAGTTTCAGTATGGGAACATAAATGTGGCCATAATTGTCCTTACACCAGATACTAGAACTTATACACAAAGTTTCTTGATGATATTTGTATTTTTGGGTGGGGGGTGTTGAACTTTCAGATGAATTTATTAATTAACTTAACCAAACTACAGACTTTTTTTAAGTTCACTTACCAAGGTCACACTCAAAGGGTAAATTATCTGGATGTCCCTTTGCACAAAGCTGATCACGGTTTCAAATCAACTATTTACAGAAAGCCTACATTCTCCAACACCTACATCAGCTTCAACAGTGCCCATACACCTTATCAGAAAAAGGGTATTGTCAAAGGACAATACGTGCGCATTGGTCATATGACTTCTGATGAAGTGGACTACGAAGTTAAACGCAGGGTCTTGGAACAAATGTTTCTGGATCGCGGCTACCCTCATGAACTCATAGCCTCCATTCGGGCTGAAGTCACGGAGGGCAGGAAAAGTAAATATAGGCCTATTTTAGGTATGGGAACACATTTTTCCAACAAGCATGGCTCTACACTTTCTAATGATACTACGTATAATAGAGCTTTTGTCACTGAATTTACCACCAATGCTTATCAAATCAAAGGCATTGTGCAAAGAGAATAAGATACATTTTCCAAATTTACAGATTTACCCAACTTAAACGATAGACCTATCAAAGTAGTATTTAAAAAATGGAAGTAATATCAAAAATATCTTGGAATGTGTTAAAAATGAAAAGGTTTTTACACATAGAAGGAAGGGTACTTACAAGTGTGGGGCTTGTAACTAATGTACTTATATTTCCAACAAAGAAGTGGTTATTGCATCTAGACAAAAAACACTAACTGCCAAAACTTACAGTAATTGTAACTCCCAAGGACTTGTCTACTTAGTTGCTTGTTGTGTTTGTGACAGTTACTATGTTGGGAAAACTGAACATCAACTTAAACAAAGAATTTATGAACATATGAATGATGTTAACGAAAGAAATGCTAATAATGTACTTTTTAAACATACATTATTATGTCCCAATGCTAGATTTACCTTTTTTGTTATTGAAACTGTCCCTAAAGAACTAAGAGGGGGGTCCTTGGGAGTATAAGTTAGAATACAGGGAAACCTATTGGCAAATATTTCTTGAATCTAACAAACCCCCAGGTCTTAATGAACACATCTCCTTGGTACCCCTACTCAAACTTAGATCAGCCAAATTATAATCACGAGAATTGTTTTTGTATTATTTATAGTTGTATTGTTTCATTATTTAACTATGAAATTACATATATATATATATATATATATATATATACACACACACACACACACACACACACACACACACACACATACAAAATGCATTTTTTATGGTATAGTACTAACATATTACTGATTTTTTAACCAGTGAGAACTATGTACTTTTAACATGGCCATCAGTTTAATATTTATATTTACACATATTTTTATAAATTCGCTGTACTAATTTATTACGTTATTTATCATAAAATTTTAAAAACAGCAGTTGTATTCGGTATTATGTTTTGCTTCTTTTTTAAAGTTCCATTAACTATTTATACAGTTTCAACGTGCATTATTATGTTTTTAAGTGCTGTGGCTTTAACTGAGAGAATAATTAATTGCATCAATTAAGTAGTGTATTTATACCAGCTGTATATGTTGTTCCATTGTTTAATCTGATGAAGTCTGAGGGATACTTGGACGAAAACGGATTTTTTTGTTGTTCTGGCGTTAATAAACTCAAGTGTGATTATTTATTTTGAGCTCGGTTTACTGCCAACCTTTGTGTGGTAACTCTTCGTGTGTCCAGAGTTTTGGTTTCTTAGTGTTTTTGTTCGGGCTTACTGCTTGTGTAGTATATTGAAGATGTACCCATGGTTGCCTTTGTTTAATCACCTGGGCTTCACCCTTATGATTAAACCACACCAGCCGTGGGTAAATCTTCAATATACCACACCACATTGTCAGTTAATGCTTTAATATTGCACACACTCAATTTAGCATGACATGAAATCATACTTTTTCACTAATTGACCACTGTATTTGGGGCAGCAGCCATTCTTGACTTATGCGTTGGATGACCTGTGAAATGCTGTCTACCAATATCTGTAAGTGAACAGTGCTAGACATATTTGCTTAGCTATGATGTCTACACATATTTGTATATGTGATTATTAAAGTACAAGTATCTGCAAATGCTAGTAAGAAGACAAGAGTTATCACAGAGAATTTTTTTAATGTTAAGCAAACTTTTAAATGATACCATGAAATATGAGAAGCTCTGTCCTGGTCAAGTTAACACAATATTAATATGGTACATATTAATGTTTGTGTCTATTGATAATATACCAAAAATAAAATCACACTTTTACCCATTTGAGTTAGAAGCCACTTTCAACCTATGTGCTGTGAATGCTACAAAATGGAGAGTTCCTGACATATTTGCATAAATACAATATTTATGCACATTTCCACATAGCTAAAGAAATTAAAGTATGTGTAAGTTTTCGTTCAATAACCCAAAGTACCTTAAGGCACTGGAAGTATCAAGCAGGAGTCCTCATATCCTGCACTGCATCTTGTACCTCTAACTCTCTCAAAAATCACAATATCCTGCACTGCATCTTGTACCTCAAACTCTCTCAAAAATCACAATATCCTGCACTGCATCCTATACCTCAAACTCTCTCAGAAATCACAATATCCTGCACTGCATCTTGTACCTCAAACTCTCTCAAAAATCACAATATCCTGCACTGCATCCTATACCTCAAACTCTCTCAGAAATCACAATATCCTGCACTGCAACTTACAACTCCATTTCTCTCTCAGTCTCTCTCTCTCCCCTCTGACATTTGCATGAACCAGGCAGTTCACATAAAAGTCCAACCATATAACATAAAATAAAATAAAATCTTTAATGACGGAGGTAAGCACTTTCACATAGGAGCTTCTTCAGACCAAAACAGCCTTTAACGTATAATCCATTTAAATATTATTCATTAATCAATCAAAATGCATACAATTTAATTACATTGATTTAAAGTAAAACTCACCATCTACCTTACATAAAAGACCATAAGGATCTACAAAAGTATATAAACACAATAAGGTCACAATAAAAGTGTATGCACATTTTAGCAGCATCTTATCATATATAAAATATAGTAGACGAGCATGAAACTTTTATCTGAACTGATAGTTTCCTTAGTGAAAGTGCTTACCTCCTTCATTAAAGATTTTATTTTATTTATATGGTTGGACTTTTATGTGAACTGCCTGGTTCGTGTACCGCCATACTCTTCTTTGCTGATTCATTTGTGTCTCCTTGCTGCTTAAAACATTTTTAGTGTCTCACTACTGTTTTTCTGCCGTTTAAAACATTTTTTAGTGCTTCCCGCCTTAATTAGTAGAGCAAGTAACTTTAGTGTAGTCCAGATACAGGTTTGCTGCATCTGGGTCTGTTTGTAGTGGCTGTTGTATTCAGAGCACATTTTTAAGTCATCTTTGATTGGAGGGGGCTCTTCTGCATCCTTATGAGAGAAGTGAGCTGATTGGTCTAGGGCTTAAAGTAAGCAACTTCTCTGGTTCTTTTGATTTTTTTAAATTTTTTTAGCTTCTGGTATTTAAGCCCCGCGTCTGTGCAGGTTTCTGCTTGTTTGTATGTCGCCCAGCACCTTATACTGCCAAGCAACTGTGCACCATAGCCGGACACATTATTTAAACATTTTCCTCTTAGATACACAGCTGTAGTACATTAGTGTAGGCCTCATCTTTAGTACATTTCCAGTCTAAGCAGTATTGCTAGTGAGCTGTGACCTATTAAACCACCAGCCAAAATCCCATTCAGAAATACCCATCTACAGAGCAACTCATAGATCAGTCCTGAAGCACTCACTTTGTAATAACAGCTCTACAAACCTAGCATTATGGACACATGGACTACCTCTCTTTCTTCTGCAAGCCTTGTTAACTTGGGTTTCCTGAGGCAATGTAGCAACTGTCTCATGTACACTAACAACCCTCTACTAACTCAGTCTAGTACAGAGTGTGACAGATGTATCTATACCAAGAATCTTGAATCTCTGCTCTCCAGCACTCAAAACAGTAACATTGAAGAGGCACGTAGTACGCATCTAACACATAAATCAACATAAGCAGAAGTTCTCTCAAAAAAATTATCCAAACATCACAGACCTCCAAAACACAAGACTGCTACAACCAACACAGTTCCCACAGCACCCAAGACACATCGCAACACCAGTCTCACCTACCAAGCCCTTAAGGCGCAACACTTATAAACCAAATTTTTTTGTCACAGGAGATTCCATAGCAAGACACACAAATGACCCACTCACCAGGTTAGACAAGGAGAAAGACACTTGTCAGCTGCATGTCCAGTGCCAGGATTCGTCAGATCACATATGCACTCAGGTCTCTCTGCAGCAACTACCATTATGACTCTGTCATAGCTCATGTTGGAGTGAACGACCTGAGATGTACCTCACTGGACTATATGAACAGAAACAGGACTACTGAGCTCTATGACTGTGTGTCCCAGTTGGGTATGTCCCATGATCCCACAGTATAAACAAAAAATGATAGATTTCAATAACTGGTGTCACTCAAAGGGGATCCAGTTTGTCAGCCTGGGATAACATGGTTGACAGACCTCGCTGCTTTGGCAGAGACAGTTTGCACCTGGCACCACTAGGCTTTCAGCTGTTATCAAAGGCTCTAGACTCCTCCACAGTGCCTTTTTTGGGAAGGTCTCAAAAACAAAACTGCCAACGTGAAAATTGCCAGTCATAACAAAATAAAGGTTATGCTGCTAAACGCTAGGAGCTTAAACAAAAAACTGCACACTTATCACTGGAGGATGCAGGCGTCTGTGCAGTCACAGAAACCTGGTTCAAGGTCTCAGAGAGCACCCCAGCCTTGCAAAGCTACAATGCTTTCCACATCTTCAGACAACAAAACAAATGTGTGAGAACCAAAGGAGGGGGTGTTTCTATCTATATTAGAGATAAATTCACCTTCTGACTAATAAGATAGTAGAACTCCATGGAGTCACTCCAAGTTCAGATTACTGTGGATAAGACAACCATTCAAGTCACAGCTAGTTATAGATCCCCATCCATGGATCATGATGTGCATGAGGCCTACTTGACCAAAATGGAATCAATCCAAATATCACCAAATACTCTGGTCATGGGGAATTTCAATTATCCCACCATCAACTGGGAAACCTACACTAGCTCTAACTCACTAGCACAAAAGTTCCTTGACTTTGTTAACTCAAATGCCCTGGAACAAATTGTTCAAACCCCAGCAAGAGGAACAAACATATTAGATGTAGTCCTCATTAACATGACAAACAGGTGCACCACTGCAACTGTCGGACCCTCATTAGTTAAATCTGACAACAAATCAGTTGCCTTAGAACTAGCACTAACACCAGAACTCACAAAGGGTAAAATCATACTTTTTTTAAAAAAACTTCACCAAGGTAGACTATACTCTCCTACGAGAAGGTATAAATGCTTTGTGAGCCCCACCCCCAGCTGGAAGTGGTAACTACACCAAAACTTACACTAAAACCTTGTAGAATCACTTGTACAAGTGCATAGACTCAGCTGTTCCAGAGAGAATCAAAGCCAAAGCCCTAAGAAAAAATAAGCCACCTGGTGGACATCCAGCATCAACAAACTTTACAACAAATGCAAAAGGTTGCTGTCTAAGAAAAATGAGAAGAGGCCCCAACAATGGAAAGCACCCTCCTCATACTCAAAAGGCAAATAAGACAGCATGTCAAATCCTTTAAAGTTAACTGAGAGAAACTTGGCAATCGCAGCCAAGGAGAACCATAAGGCCTTTTACAGCTATATACGCAGCCTTAAAGGTAAAGCCCAGGCATGTGCCAAACTAATGACTAACAGTATCACACACAGATAGCAAACCTGCTGGCAGGCAGACTTGGTGAAAATTTCACTCCCTCATCCCATACAAACATATCACAAACCTTGCACCAAACTCCTTCCTTACCCTACATATGTGAACAGCAGGTCATTAAAGCCTTGTCCAAGGCAAAAAAAAAAACAGCCTCAATGGGATGGCAACCCAGGTTGTCTTCTAAACAAACTAAAACATGAACTAGCATTGTCATTAAGTACCCTATATAATCGCAGCCTATGCACAGGTTATGTGCCTGTGGAATGGAGAACAGCAACAGTTATTCCCTCCACAAAGATGGCTTGGCAACAAAGCCAGGGAATAATAGACCCACAAGTCTGACCAGCCACATCTGTAAGGCCATGGAATGCATCATCATCAGACCTCATAAATAAAGACATAGGTGACCTCCAAAACCCGGATCCGACCCAATACAGTTTTGTTAAGGGCAGATCCTACCCGTTAACCTGGTGGATTTCTTTGAAAGTGTGACCAGGGCCACTGATGAAGGCAAATCTGTGCACACAACATACCCTGACTTGGCCAAGGCCTTTGACACAATCCCACTGTCAGGCATTACCACTAAACTTAGCAGATTGAATGTAAACCCCTTTGTTGTATGATGGGTTGCCAACTGGCACGCAAACCGGTCACACTCACTATCAAAGTGGGTGACTTCACATCAACCAGCAGACCTGTCATCAGCGGGGTGCCACAAGGGTCAGTGCTGGGCCTCCTACTGTTTGGTATATACTTCTCAGAGGTTCAGGCCAAAATCAAGGGGCTGTGGCTGACCAAGTCTGCAGACGACTGCAAACTGGGTGCAATTATTGATGTCAGTATACTTGAAGAAGAGTCTTACGCAGACCAACAACTGGTGTCTTAGTCACAGTCTCAAACTAAATGCAAAGGAATGCATCATCACTCCCTTTGGTAAAAACAATGTCCCTTCGCACTATCAAATTAACAACAATATCCTATGTACCTACCAAGTGGTAAGGGATCTGGGATCATAAGTAGACCGCAACCATAACTTTGACCACCATGTGTCTACTGTAGTAAGGAAGGCTTTCTACACAGTACACTTGATTAGCGAAGGGATTGCCTCTAGAGTAAAGGAGGTTATAACCCCTCATACTCAATTATGAGTCTGATTAGTGATGAGTATAAATGCCCCTTATAGGTTCATAGGTAGATACTGGGCTATCTGCCCTAGGGCATTTATAAGCCTAGCCAGAGTGTATTTGGCTTCCACCTCCCTATTAGATTAGCCTACTGTGCCTCTGTAAAGTAGGTCACAGAAGGTACCCTTTTAAGATTAGTTTACTGCGCCTCTGTCTAGCAGGGACACAGGAGAGATCCCAGGGGTGAATTTGCGATTTCCTATCCACTCGTCCAAATTTCGCTTGAAGAGGGTCAGTGAGGGGCTATGTCTAACATGAATTGGAATTCTATTCCAGAGTGAGGGGAGCCTCTGGGAAATTAATCTGTCCCTCCAGCATGTCCTATTTATTTTTGTGCTGAGGTTTAGGTCCCTGGAGTGTGTAGCTCTAAGGGACTTGGATTCTTTGAGGTGGAGCATGTCCATTAATTCTGGGTTTGACATGGCTTTGTAAGTCAGGCATAGATCACCTCCGAGGAGACGGTAAGCAACTGAGTAGAGCTGGAGTTTCTTTAGTCGAGCTGCATAGGACATCTGTTTGTAGCCCATGATCCTCTTGGTGAGGTACTTTTGGGGTCTCTCCAGTTGCTGCAGGTGTCGGGTAAGGTACATCCCAAAAGGGGCATTGTATTCAATTATGGGCCTGACGAGTGACTAATAGAGGGGCACAATGACCTCTCTTGATCTAGATGCGAACCCTTTCGTGATAAGGTGGGTTATATAGAAGGTCTTTCTAACCACTGTGGCAACGTGATTATCAAAGGAGAGATTACTATCTACGTTGGTCCCCAAATCTCTAATTACTACTTCCGTACTTAATGGATTACCACCTATGTGGTAATTTGTGGGCACCTTGTCTTTCCCAAAGGGGATGACTGTGCACTTTTTAGCATTTAGCTTGAGGCCGTGGCTCTGGCACCAAGCATCCGTCTCTGTGAGACCCTTTTGGAGGATGCTTGTGTCAGCTGGAGATTCGATTATGGCCCCCAGTTTGCAGTCATCTGCGAACTTTGTCAGCCATAACCCCCCCGTGTTAGCCTGAACCTCAGACAAGTATATACCGAACAAGAGAGGCCCCAGAACTGAGCCTTGTGGAACGCCACTTGTAACTGGTTTGGATTCAGACATGGCACCTGCGATTCTGACCATGTGGGTTCTATCTCTGAGCCAGTTTGCAACCCATCTTGTGATATAGGAGTTGATATTTAAGCTGGTAAGCTTATTTATGATGCCCGAGTGGGGTATTGTGTCGAAGGCTTTTGCGAGGTCTAGGTAGGCTGTGTGGACTACCTTGCCCTCATCTATGGCTTTGGAAAGAAATCAACTAGGTTTAAGAGGCAAGATCTGCCCTTAACAAAGCCAAATTGGGTAGGGTCCAGTGTCTGGAGGCTCTCAACGTCTTTGTTTATGAGTTCCATGATAATACGCTCCATAGCTTTACAGACCAGACTAGTCAGGCTTATGGGGCGATAGTTTCCGGGGTCCATTGTAGCACCACCTTTGTGGAGTGAGACCACTGTAGCTGTACGCCATTCTTTGGGTACATATCCTGCAGTAAGGCTAAGTTTGAACAGTGACTTAATGTGAGGGTTCAGTTCTTCTTGGAGCTCGTGTAAGACACAGCCTGGGACACCGTCTGGTCCCATAGATGCTGTGTTTTTTGCTTTGGAGAGAGCAGCTTTCACCTGTGCATCTGTGATGTCAGGGAGGTTACATTCAGTTGGGAAAGGCGTTTGCTCCTTTGTTTTGGCATATACTGTACAAAGCACCTGCAACAACTGGAAAAGCCTCAGATGTATCTAACAAAGAAGATCAAGGGACTCCAGCACGTGCCTTACACAGACCAACTAAAGAGCCCCTGTCACTATACTCAGTATCATATAGACTTCTTAGGGGAGACTTATGTCTGGCTTACAGAGCAATCTCCAACCCAAACCAAATGAATTTGCTGCACATCTGTAATCAAAAGATATTAGAGCTACCCATTCCAGGGACTAAACATGGCCTGCGACCTGAATAAGACATGGTGAAGAGACAGACTTGTCTCCCAAAGACTGACGCGTCTTTGGAATAGGCTGATTAGTGAGGAGTATAAATGCCCCTTTCATGTGAAGCAGAGCACCTCTATGACACTGTACAAAAGGAACTTGGATGAGTGGATGGGACCCGTAAATTCTTGCCAGGGATAGCACCCACAACCCTCCTGAACATGGCAATCATTACTACCTATAATCCTGGGTACTGACTACCAGTATCTATAATATTTACATTGGGATGAAACAGCTAGGTTTGAAATAACTTCCAGGTCAATAGACTAGTAACCTCCTATGACCCTATGAGCTGTTCAGCAAAAAGCAGTTCAAAGTACATCTTTTGTGCAAGACATGGCTTCCAATAATCTAGAGGAAGAAATAAGTTAAATGTGCTCACAGCTGATTAAAATAAAATGCTGAGAGTATATCAACTCAAAATGGAAGAAGCTTTAAACAGATATTCAGATGAGCTGATAAAAACTGCAAAAATCAGAGGTTGAAATGAAAAGGCTCGCTGAGTACAAGACTGCTCAAGAAATTATGTTTAAAAAACTGGCAGAATAAGAGGACAGAGCACACAGGGAAAACCTGACATTTTCTGCTGTACCATAAATTAGAAGGAACAGCCTGTATTAATTTTATTTTTATGAAGGCACAAATAAGCAACTGGACTGGTATTCCATAGACAGAAACTGTTATTTTAAACAGCTCACCGTGTGTGATTTCCAAGTCTGGCCATGAGAAAGCAGAGAAGAGCTTTATTAGTTAAGATGCAAACTTACAAGCAGAAAGATTTGATCTTGACCACACTGTGGTAAAACAGAAAAGTATTATACCTCCTTTCCAGTACTCAGCATGGTTTCTGACCAAACCATAGCACCACCACTGCCTTACTCTCCTCTACTAACACTATCCTTCAGCATAAAAACAATGGCTATCTCTCCTCTGCTACTTTTCTAGACCTATCTAAAGCATTTGACATGGTCCCACACAAACAACTTATCTCTGTCCTCAATAACCTATCCTTCTCACAATCAGTCACCAACTGGTTTCAGAGTTACCTGTCTGACCGCCAACAATCCGTTGTATGGCAGAATGATATATCTCCCCAACTAGCTGTCTCCATAGGGGTTCCCCACAGATCCATCCTTGGACCCCTACTCTTCTCTGTTTTCACAAATAATCTAGCCTCTGCCACCACACATGGCACACTCATACAATACGCAGATGACTCGACCATCATCTGCTCAGCCCAGTTCCCTACCCAAACTGCAAAAAATCACACAGGAAGCCTTTTCCTCTCTTGAAACTTGGTTATCCAATGCCCAATTAATACTCAACCCAAACAAAATTAAACTACTCATCTTCCAACCCACCAAACATACTCAAAACAACTCTCACTTTAACATCACAGCAAAAGACAACACCACTATATACCCAACTGAACACACCAAATTGCTAGGAGTGGAAATAGACAATAAACTAAAATTTGGCATTCACATATCCATGACCATAAAAAAAGTCCACAAAAAACTAGGAGCGTTATACAGAAATAAGCATCTTCTCACCAAAGCAGCAAAGATTTCAATAGCAAATTCCCACCTTATCTCCACCCTACTTTATGCCTCTCCAATATATACCAACCTAAAGCAATGCGATCTAAACAAGCTAGAGACCTGCTACAACAAAATTGCCAAATTCGCCACAGGGGCATCCTACTGTAGTCACCACTGTCTCTCACTTGCTGAACTTGGCTGGCTTGAACTCCCTCACCTCCTTCAATGGTATCAACTCTCACTCGCCCACAAACTAGTAAACCATCCACTAAATGTCCCATCCCTCCAGAATCTACTCCAACCCTATCGCACCACCAGACCACTAAGATCCAGCAACAAAAATCACTTGCACATCACTAAAGCCAATAACTCTGCTGGTGAAGCACTATTCTCTTGCACCATAGCCAAATTATGGAACTCCCTCCCACCCACAATTACCTCCATACCATCATTCACCCACTTCAAAACTTTACTAAAAGCGCACCTAAAAACATGCTGGCTATGCCCTTGTAACTCCCACTCTAATATCACCCACCCCATCCAACCACTACCTTTCTTTCCACTCCACTAACTACCTTGATTATAGCAAGCTCAGATGCTCATAAGCCTAGTACTTATACAGCAGGAACTTCTTATTTTAACATTTATTAATGTCTGTTATGTACTTCACAGATAAAGATTCTAGTTGTCTACTGATGTACTATGTTCTTCATCTGTAAATACGTTGTAAGTAGTTGCTACGTAAATTGTTAATCGCTATGTAATCCAATGTAACTACTGTCCGTTTATTTTAACTGTGGAGCTTTTCTCCCCGGGCCTCCGCTGAAAATGGACCTACGTCCAGTCGGACACTCCCGGTCAACAAAAATAAATAAATAAATAAATATTAAAAGCTGGACACAGCAGACTGTGGAATAGGATTATTCACTGTATACCAGGCATAAGAGAAACAGATTTACTCCAGTACTCAGGGAATATTGAGAGGTACGTGTGAGAACAAGCTGCTTTATACAGCTGTCTTCAGAATATTTTTTTTTTCCTGGAGGATTAAAGTCATTCTTTGCAGAACAGGCTAAGGAGGAAATGCAAAAGACTGCCCAACAAAACAATGAGCCATAAGGCATAAGAGGACTTTTCATTCTCCTCCAATAAAGCACACAGACAGACTTTGTCAGTGAAATCTTTTCCACTGTTCCAAAGGAAAATACCTGACAGAGTTGGAGTTCCCATAGAGTTGAACCAGAATCTGGAGGTGAGGGATGGAGAGGACCAGCAACATGGAAATTAGTTAATAAATGTGAGACTGCAAGGCACCAGTCAAATTTATGAAATACAGCTGTATAAGAATAAGTGGAAAGAGTGGACTTTTGCTGACTTTGTTAAACGTGTCTGGAACTGAAAGACATTTGCCTCACTTCACGTAATTATTGTTTGGAAGGACTCTGAGGGAAGGAAAGGAGGAAGGAAACAGTAACTGTAAGTAAACTTTTTTCTTAACGGTTTTTCTATGAAACTTTTCACAATGTAAAGTGCATAATTTATAGTACAGTATATTTAGTTTTTCTTGTATGTGATAAAGTTATTAAAGTAAACAGATGCCTCCTCTTTCTTCTCTTTTGGCATTAACAAATGTAGGCATTACAAAGCAAAAACAGAAAAAAGCTAAGCAAAAGTATGTTTTAAGTTAACAGGCTGTAGTCTTGACTTGGTGAAGGTGAGTGTAAAAGTACACAAGATCATAACACAGTAAAATCCACGTTATCCAGGACTCAAAGCAACTGGCACTCTTAAGTAACTGACATTTGATTGACTCGTATGCCGGCATTCGAGCCAATCAAAAATCGAAAAGCAGAGCCATTTCTACTCAATGTGGAACAACCCGCTGTTCTGCACTGAGTAGAAGTGGTTCCGCTTTGTGATTTTTTTTTGATTAGCTCATATGCTGGTATACGAGCCAATCGAAAATCACAAAGCATATTTCAAGCAACCAGAACACACTTAATCATCATCTACCAATCCTCATGGGGGCCAGTTAAGTGAGACTTTACTGTACACGCTGATATGTTTTCTCTTACTTCTGCATAGGTGAATGTCTGGAATCAGACCCCAGGCTTAGTCTAATAACAAATTTTAAGTTGAAACAAGTAAATATGAGAACAATGAATATAATGACAAGTTTTCCTTTAGCAAAAATGCCTCAGCTTGTCTTTCCGGCTGCAACAAAGGACTAAATTTACATTTCTTCTCTCTTACTTTAAGATGGAGGCAAGCTCCGAGCAAAGATAGGGCAATAAGAGAGAGAACACTAGTTTCTGCATTACAAAAATGTAACAATTTCTGAATGTATGCAAGTAGTTTTCACATCTAGAGGAGGGGGAATAAAGATTAAAAAAAACAAAGAGAGAGAGAGAAAGAAAAACGTAACTGACACCAACTGTGTAAGCAGAAGCACAGACAAACATGCATCTTAGCATGGATAACCTCAGTTTCAGGTTACCTACTGCCCACGTTAGCAACTGAATATTTGGCATAAATTTTTTATTAGGAGTATTAAACTTCATTATTTGAAGATGTACACAGCTAAGTGTGTTTCTATTTTTTTTTTTTTTTTTTTTAAGGATTTTTATTAAAACAAAAAGTCTTGTAAAATGTGACATAGGTTCAAATGCTGATAAGAAAAACTGTACAAATGATTAACCTGACAAACATTAATGGGAGCATGTAACGTAAAAAGCTGGAATATTTGGAAAAAAGTGAGCTTGTAAATTTGATAAACAAAGGAGTCCAGGGTGGATATGCTGCAGAATATCAGGGGCAAATGAAAAAAGGAGAACTTATATTAATGGCTAGAGGAGTCCCAGCAGTGACAGAAGAGAGAATAAGATAATAATGGAAGATGTGTAGTAGTAAGGAGCTACTGGCAAGGGATGAGGATTACACAGACATGCACTTATATTCCAGCAAAAACTGCTGTTTTGGAGCATGAAACATTTTGGGAGAAATAATCAGCTTTCAACAAGAAATATTACTTATAAGTGGGGACTTTAACTTGATTTGCAACAATAAGGATGTAAATGTGGGAGCCTAGAAGGGAAATATAACAAAACATGGTAGATTTCTAAAGAACTTTATAAAAATATTTGGTATGACAGAATTGCATTCAGTAGCAGAAACTCAAATATAATTTACATATTATTTCCCAAGGTAAAATAACTGGGCTAGACTTGACAGAAATTATATTTCACAGGAACATATCCATCTAAATGAAACCTTGAGATCATGTAGGACGTATTAGAGATATTTTGTAAATTTTATGAAAACCTGTATAAAGCAGAGGAGTGGGGGAAATCAAGACAAAGCACACATGGAAACATTTACTAAAGACTAAACTATGGCTAGCAGCTAAGATAGGACGGGATTAGATAAAAATGATAATGTATAACCAATCTGCAGGAAAATATCCATGAAGAGATGCTATTCTGGTGGAAGTTTGGAAGTCAGGATGGAAGAAACTGACAAAAATCTGAACGTTTTTGTTTACCAGTATTTTAGAAGAATGGGAGGCACAGACATCCTGGGAAAAGCTGTGGTGGCTATTATACCTAGAGATGGCACATACACATCTGATTCAGCTTTACACAGGAATGATTATAAAGTGCTTATGTATGTAATGGCTTAAAAAAAAAGACAAAGGTGATGCCAAAATTGATAGATATGGACCAATGTGGTTTTGTGGCCGGGAGGCAAACATTTGACATTAACTGAACAAAGATGATCCAGATGGAAGCAGAATGTAAGAAAATACCAGTGCTATTGTTGACTCTTGATGCACAGAAAGCATTCAACAAGTAAGCTGGGAATTTTATGAGCATGGCAATGAAAGCATTTGAATTTCCTGATACGCTAATAAGGTTAATTAGAAAGATATATGAGAGATTGGATGCAGAAATCAAACTGGGAGGGTCTTTCTCTGATAAGTTGTTTCTGAGCACAGTAACCAGGCAGGGGTGCCCTCTTTCCTCCTTTGTTATTTGCGTTACATTTAGAATCACTGACATAAAATAAAGAACTTAGAAATTCAAGGACATAACTGGTATGGTGTTCAAAAAAAGATGACATTATTTGCAGATATTATGTTGCACCTGAAGGAAATACAAAAATACATCTTAGAGTTGTGGAATATTCCGAGACAGAACTGTTTTTTTTTTTTTTCAGGACATAAAAATAATGAAAATAAAACAATGGCTATAGCTAAAAATTATGTACCCACACATGAATTGGTGCAGCATTACCCATATTTATGTGGACATGATAAAACTAAGAATTTAGGAGTATACATTAAAAGGATTTGGTTATGGCATCTAATGATATGTGGGAAGAGTCTAAACAAACATTAATACAAAAACTGAGAAACTGGAAGCTCTTGCCTATGGATATGGATGACATGGATAGCAAAATACAATCACTAAAATGTTTTTAGCCCCTTTAAACACAAATCAGGCATGTTTTATCAACCAGAGAAGATGGTGTGGACATAAAATTAATAATGAGTTGAAGGATTTTATTTGATAGAGGAAGAGGACAAGAGTCAAGTTGAATAAGTGAATCCTCCCAATAGAAAAAGGTTTAGAATTACCTGATTTGAAGAAATATTTCACAGCTACACAGTGAAGGTTCTTACACATAACACAAGCAGAAAGCTACAATTCAAAGTGTTAAGGGGAATGATGACAAAGCAGGGGGACGATTCAAGAAATAAGGAAAAATAAGATTTTGGACACAGATCCTTAAAGAGAAGAGCAACAGTCATATAAATAATATGCTTTATTATATTCATAAAGTAGCAGAAAGAACTAAGCCAACATAGGAATGCGGAAAGAAGATTCTGCTGATAGGGATGATTGCATTAGGTGTTGCACAGAACAGATAAGAGGGGGCTGGGATTTACTGGAGGAAGCTGGCAAGGAACCAAGGTATCAGAAACAAATAATTAGAGAAGGAAATGTAACAGAATGAGAAGAGGCCAAGAAGACATTTGGATTTGGAGGCAAGTGATTGCTTACATTCTAATATCAATCCCTGATAGGGAAGGCAAAGAGAAAGAGATAGGGGTATCCTAAAAGAAAGACCTGCATTAATTGACTTTTTAACCGAATCTAGAACAGAAGCTGCTGACAAAAAGGGATAATTAGTAGGGTATATAAAATACTGAATGATGAGTATAGGAATCAAACAGAAGAGGTCAGAAAAAATTGGGAAGGGAGATTAGATATGCAACTGACAAAGAAACAATTTGAGGACACATGCATGCCTCCCAAATATACAACAAAGTCTAGACGATTTAGGATTTTTGCCTGGATGTGTCTGCATATATACTTTTATACCCCAAAGAAATTTTCCTCAGATAGATGTCAAATGTTGGATGTGTGTTGGGAAAGAAAGAGGTAACAGGGAACATGTGTTTGGGAGTGTTATGAGTTGGCAGATAAAAGAACAGAAGTGGGATATTTAGAAATTACATAGAAAAAAATGGAAATTCTGATAACAAAACATGCAGATAAATGTTTTGGATGAGGAATGAGGTTTAAGAAAAGGCAGGAATTGAATAATTTATGTAATGTTGCTTAGATTGCACATCACATACATTGTCATATATCCTGCAATGTTTGCAAATCTGAACTTGTGAATATGGTTTGATTACTTTTATATAAATATAAGATTGCCTAAGTCACAAGTAACAACTCAATAGATGTTTTTTTTTCCGGGCTTAATATAAACCCTGAAACCACTTCAGGCATAAATGAGGTATTTATTCTCAAAGAAACCCCCCTCTCAAAAATAGCAAACAGGGCTGACCCACTCAAAGAGCTTGCAGCTCAAATACTGCTCTTGCAGAAGTCACAGCAAGCAAGAAAAACTTTCCAAGTAACAAACTGTAAAATCAGACCGATGAATTGGTTCAAAAAGAGGTAAAGTTAACTCTTCCAAGACAAACTTGGCATCTGTTTTCTAGGTGGACAGGCATGTAAATCCCTTTTAAGAATAGCCTGATCAGAGATTGTGATGAAAGAAGGAGATCCATGGGAAGACATCTTGAAATGGCAGAGTGATGAAGCTTTACAGAAGAATATTAAATGGTCAACAAATAATTCACAAAAATACTGCAAAACCAGAGGCGCAGAAACTCTGTGCGGCACCAATTAGCAAATCTCTTGCATTTACCAATATAATATTTCCTCACAACAGGTGTCTTTGACCCCTTTAACACCTGCTGCACATCCTAAAAATGAAGAATAAATAAATAAATAGTGCATAAAAGGTATCAAAATTGAATCATCCAGGCCAATTCCATGGCAGGGGAGAACCTCTGCTGCTTTGACAAAAGGGGAGTCAACATAATGACTTCTGGAGAGTCCTTTTGAATTTTCATAACGACCCTGGAAATCAGTGGAAAAGTATACAGGAACATCCCTGTTCAGGGAAGTGAAAAGGCATCGGTTTTCCAAGTCTGTTTTTTTAAAGAAGGCAAATAGATGTCCACACAACTGGATCAAAGTCCTGGATGACCCAAGTTTGTTTAATGTCCAGGGGGTTCCGTTCAGAAGCTCGAAATACTGAAATCTCGAATTTCAGTATTTCGAGCCCAAGAAGCCGAATCCAAATAATAGCGAAAGTTTAGAAGCGCGAAATTCAAAATCTCAAATACCTGAGATTTTGAATTTACCGCTTCTAAAGTTCCACTATGGTTATGTATTCAGGTGAGTGTTAAGGGGTTTGGTTAGGGATTGTGGTGTGTGTCAGTGTGTTTTGTTGCTGTGATGTGTGTGTGTGTGAAGAGAAAGTAGCTTGTATGGTGGTGTTTTGTGTGTGTTTGTATTTAGGGCTTGCCCCCCTGCTTTCATGTAGTAGAGTGATTGTGTGTGTTTGTGCGGTGGATGGTGTGTGTGTAGTAAAACTGCGAAATTCAAAACTTCCGGTATTCGTGGTTTTGAATTTCGCAGTTTTTAGTTTTCGTTGTTTTGTGGACTCCACTTCCTGGGCTCGAGATACTGAAATTTGAGATTTCAGTATTTCGAGCTTCTGAAGTGAATCCATTTGAGGATATACCTGCAGATGTCCTGATAGGAAATTATTTTGATAGTGCAGTACCCTGTGCTTGTGCAGTTACACGCAGTCAGGCTTAGAGACAAGCAGGTAAGTCTGTTAGCCTGGGGGAGACCCAGACAGACTGCATACTTACAGCCAGGACTGGTGAGGTGGTTACTTCAGGGAGGGAGCTCCCCTGTAGCAGTGACACTGAAGGTGAGCCACAGCTGCTTGGGGGAACTGATGGTCCCTTGGACAGAGCGACTTCAACGGTAGAGGTGAGTAGTAATTCCCAGGCTGACAGTGAGGCACCACTGTCCAAGGATACCAGACTTCCTGTGGAAGGGGAGCTGGGAAGGGTTACAATGACGGAATTGAGAGAGGCTCAACTCTCAGACCCTACATTGCAAGGCCTGAGACAGGTAACTAGGGAGGCACCTGATTCTCAAGGAAAGGGGGAATCTGTACACTGGGACAAAGGGTCACTATACAGACAGTGGACCCCTGAGGGAGGGCTAGAAGGTGAGAGTACAGCAGTTGGTAGTGCCTAGAGCCTACCATCTGGAGCTTCTAGCCATAGCCCATTATATTCCCTTTGCAGGTCATATGGGCATAAAACGTACAAAGAGACGTACTATGCAGAACTTCTATTGGCCTGGAATTTCCAGAGAAGTAACAGGGTACTGCAGGACCTGTCAGCAGTGCCAAACGGTAGGCAAGGCAGGAGAAAGTGAGAGCTCCTTTGATGCCTTTGCCTGTGATTGAGGAGCCATTTCAGAGGGTAGCTATGGATATTGTGGGTCCTCTGAGTACCCCAAGTTCCACAAGGAAAAAGTATATCCTAGTGGCAGTGGATTATGCTACACGATACCCAGAGGCAATGGATTTGTCCTCCACTGAGGCTCCTTGATTGCTGGGCCAGTGCATGGGCATCACAATACCAACTAACCCTACTTAAAAAATTACCAATCAGCCTTCTACTCTTCCCACTTCTTACACTCTTCTCTCTTTCTTATTACTATTCTTTCTCTGTTTCACAAAAATGCGACTAGCACCTCAATTCCATACACTGAAATGATCTCGGACAATTCTACTTCTGACCACTGACTATATCTCAGAATGTACTGTCCTCATAGCTTAAAGCTATGCTGGAAAATATGTATCACATTGTATGTCTCCTGTGCTGTAAAAATGCTGAGTTATGTTTCATCACATGATTCTGTAATTACATTGCTGTATTTCACTGCAACCATTGTTAAAGGTTACTCTGTATATGGAGTTTTTCTCCCCGGGCCTCCACTAAAAACAGATCTTTTTGACCCAGTCAGACTCTCCCAGTAAACAAATGTCAAACAAATAAATACATTTTATTCTAGCAACTTAAAGTCTATAAGAACAATATTTAAAATGTATTCCTATTTTTGGGGCTTTCCCCAGATTTTTGTGCTAAGGTGTTGACAGCTAAGGGTGGACTACAGCCACCTTCAACAAAAGGACAAGTTAGGATGGGAAAATCAGAGAAAGTAGAGAAGTGGGTAACTATGAAGAGATGTAGACTATTGCTGTAGAATACAACAGTTTGGTCAATCTTAGTCTGTTATCACTGCGACGCATCGCATGCAATACAGAATACCTGGAAGGGAACTACTTAAAACTTTGCCCAGTACATCAACTACATACACGTCACACGTAATGCGGTAAAAGGTAATGAAACTGCTTTAGTGCAAAGCTGTCAAAAACAAAATCCAAGGTATACTTTGCCATGCGAATGATAACATGGTGATTAAAGAAACCCTCTGCCTTTGTACCCTACAATACATTTTGGTCCACAGTTGAAATACGTTGGCTACTACTAAGCAGACTTGATAAGAAACAAAGTTTCGACTGAACTCATACTATGCAATATACCTCTCAACTGTCCAGATTTTCGCAAAATGTACAGATTTTTGCCTCACATTTTCAGCCTGCCCCTCATAAAAGTTGTGGTTTTCTGGCAAATCAATGAGGACTGAGGTCAGAAAATAATGACAGATTTGAGGTTCAGATTATAGATCCTTCAGAAAACGCACGTTGACACGAATCCTGTTATCCTAGCAATTTTCTAAGATTATTAGAGAGCAATAGTTAAAATCCGTCCCGGTTAGCATTCCACACCCCCCTTACTTTAGGCTTTGTCTAGATTTCGTGCACCAAGAAGCTGAAAAGTATGCCATGCACGCAAAATCATAAATCACCGTTGGCTCAAAACTGCAGGCGCATGGCCTGTGCACAGCAACAGAAATTCGGCTGGTTGTAGTCTTTCTATATAAATTCTACTAGCAAAATCAATGGTAAATGCAAACATGCCAAAATCCCAGATTCACTGTCAGCTGCCGTGTGTGGGTAGTGAACACGTGCATGATCAGCTATGATGATAATTAATGTTACGATCTAAACTACCACATACCTTTAATACTAAGAAAGCACTTCAAACTTAGACTGCGAATAAATAGTTGAAACCGGAAATGCAACACATAAGGAGTCAAGTCACAGGAGCACTTCATTCGATTATGTAGGAATTTGTAACTTTACTGTGCCAGACCGAAAACTAAACATTACATGCAACTGTGTGGAGTACTTCCTACGGTGTGACATCACTACTTACGTCATATAGAAGCCTACTCATGGCACAGTCTTTCTTCCAGCCCTGTTTTTTTCCCCTGTAGAAATAAATACTCCGTTAGTGGGTTCCTGGAATTTGACATCAATATTTTTTGGCGATAAGGGACAGGGACAGAACGCTGTATATTACGTTAGCTTTTCACTTGCTAATCTGAATCTCTCCAAAAGGTTCAGTAGTACTCCAGAGTTGTTGTGATTTGCAAGTTGGAGTGATTTCCAGACTTTTGGTTTAAAGACGCAGAGAACAAGATATTGTACTAATCGTCCAAATCCATTTAGATTGCATACAGTTGGGAGCAAGAAAGGAGTTACCACATCTGAGGCATAACGATTAGTAATGAATATGTTAATTTTCACAAACTACTGGCTAATTTCGTTTTAGTAGTTGGGTAGAGTTGCCACCTTTTCAAATGGCCAAAGTGGGACATTTTTGGTACAAACATCAGATTTTACAGGCCGACACATACCCACGGTCAGTACAAAGGATAGAACTTAACTTTTTTTGCCTAAATAAAAGCTTATTCCTGTACCATTTTAGTTGCTTATTCTGTTTCTTATAACATTTAGGTATTTTAGATACAGAATAACTGTTTTATGCAACTTTTACATAAAATATAGGAAATAATTTTGTCCTAAAAATCTCAGGACATTTGCCATTTTTACAATTTTTTGTCAGGACACAACTGCCCAAAGAGGGACTGTCCCTCGCAAAGTGGGACAGGTGGTAACCGTATAGTTGGGTATTAAAATGGTGAGTGGCGAACATAGTGAGAATTTTGCAATAACACACACTCACTACAAAGACATAAACAAGGTACGAACGTTATCAGTGTTTTCAGTCTTAAAAAAAGAGGACAAAAAAGGTTGGTATTAGAACATTACCTCACCGCGATTTTCCCGCAGGAATGGGCGTCTCCTACACGATTGACAGGGCTGAGTGACAAGCCGTGCAGATTATACAGTAAGATGGTGAATTCATTCTCTGCCCGTTTTTAAACACAGGCTTCATGCTTTTTATGTTATCTTTAATTAGAGTTACTATAGCTTTTAGTAAAAGATATGTAACAGAGATTAAATAAAGTTAGCCTCATTTTCTACATTTATAAGTGTACTGCGGTGGTGGTGCTGCGGTAGCGTTGTCGCCTCACAGTAAGACGCTGTCTGGTTCGATCCTCAGCTAGAGCGTCTTCTGCGTGGAGACATGCATGAATGGGCAGACCTTTGTTGAAGGTTGTGCATCAGGGCTGGCAACTCGGCACGTAAAAATCTACTGCCAATCATTAGCGGACCGGAGTTCCGCTGTGCCGACCCCTAACCGGGAAAAGCCGAAAGACACAACAACAACCGTCGAAAGCACCGCATGTCCTGGGTGTCTGACTTGCTTTGTCACTTTGTATTTAACCACATACTGTGTTGTAGGGTAAGAAGCGGGTCAGAAGGGTAGTATGGACGCAGTATCCGCAAGTTCCTGTTTTGCAGACATTGCTCATAACCCGTGCACCCCCCACCTTTCTTTGTTTTTATGTTGTGCAGTAATTTCTTTTGCAGGGGGGCAGGCCCCCCTGCACCCCCACCAACACATTTCTTTAAGCATTTTTTTCTGGAGATAAAGCAACAAGCAATATTCTGAGGCAGTGGGACAATAAATGCAATAAAAAAGACCTCCCAGAAAGGTCGCCACCCGCACCTTTACAGAATATGAATTTTAAGTCTGTGTAATAGTTTTTATACGTGCAGCATATTATGTGTTCGCACCCCTCCCCTTTAAAGAATTGTAATTCCCAGCGTAACAGTTTTGTATAAATGCAGCATATTCTATCTTCCTTTGAATCTCTGCATCTGTTTGGATCGGTACAGCATTTGTAAGTACACGTTCTGCCAAATTATTTAGTGTAAGATGTAATTTATCAAAGCTTTTGATCACTGCAAATTGGAAATCCTAGTATTTTAATTAATTTATTTTATTTATTTTTACATTTGTTGACGGGGCTAGTCTAACTGGATATATGTCCATTTTCAGTAGAGGCCCGGGGAGATAAGCTCCGAGGAAACAAACAAAATGACATACAAAAATTAATGTATACAGTGAACATTGCAGGTGCAGTACAGAGAATAATCAAAGAGGTCATTAGTTCGTAACATAGTGCAAAATATACAGATACAATTAGTACAATACAAAATGTAGTTGCAATACATCATAAAGAAAAAGATGGCAGCTGAATTATACAATATATTAGTATACAAGTAGTCATAAAGAAAAAGTAGGAGCTGAAATTATACAATATATTAGTAAAAGTAGTCTCCTTAATGAGATTCTGAAGACGTAAGTAATAGTATAGAAGGTAAAGGTAAGTTGTTATGAAGAAAAGGAACCTGATTACTGAGAAGAGAAGGGTAGGTTGAACCAAGTAAGAAGAGCTAGTTGATCAGTCAGGTTTAGTACAGGGGCACAACCAGTGTGTTTTGAGGAAAAGTTTCAGTTTGGTTTTGAAAAGTGATAAAGAGGGTAGTGAGGAAAGTTCACTGGGGAGAAGGTTCCATGATTTTCCAACAGTATTAGAGAAGAGAGAGTTTCCAGTCCTGTTTGATTTACAAATACTGACAAGAAGTTTATGTGATGATAGTAATGTCTTTAGATTATTGTAGGGGCTAATGAGGGTAGATAGTATAAGGGTATTACTAGGTTGGTAAAGGGTTTTATGGGCAATGGTCAGTTGGTGGAATTTAAGCTGATTTTGTAATTCAAGCCATCCTAGCTGCTTTAGATTACAACAGTGGTGGGTTCTGGAAGGGTTACCTGTAGCAAATCTGGCTATGTTATTGTAGGATTTTTCTGTTTTATTAAGGTTGTTTTTAGAGAGATTAGTATATATGGGTGAGGCATAGAGGAGAGAAGAAATTAGATGTGGTATTATTAGGGTGTGAGCAATAGTTATTCTAGCTGCAGGAGAGAGGAAGGGTTTGATCCTGTAGCTAGAGCCTAGTTTTCTGTTAACAGATTTTAGAGTATTGTTAATATGGGTGTCGAAGTTAAGGTTGTTATCTATGGTGATACCTAGTAGTTTGGTAGTTGGATCTGGGGATATGAGAGTACCATTATTGGATGTTACTGTGAAGTCTATAGAGACAAGTGAAGGAAAAGCTAGAGAAGAAACTATCAGCAGTGCTAGTAACTGAAGGAAAGTTAGGCAAGTCAGGAGTGAGAAAGATCAGACAAAACAGAAGTCTAAGAAAAAAACAGGTGGGTGCAGACAGTTGAAGTAAAGGGTAAGTGAGAAAATAAGAGCAGGTCTAGGACTTAAACAGATGTCTAATTACAGAAGAAATACAGAGGGATAAGCAGGAGATAAATGATGGGATAAGGTTGCTACCTAGTGGGCAGATCTAGTATTGCAGATAAGTATGTAAGGGAGCTAGCTGGTTTAGAACTAGGGAAGGAGTGATAGCTAGTAAAGGGGTTTTTTAAAAAGTACAAGAGGTTTGTTGGATACAGGGTAGATAAGGGTAAAGGCTGCTGGCTGTTCAGGTTCATAGTGTACTTTTGAACCTCTGAAGCAATAGTAAACGGCAGTCAGCTTTACAAGCAGGACTTAGACAACCACATACTTTCTTGCTTCCTTGAGAGTGGGTGTAGGGAAAATAAGGCTGTTAGATGAGACCGCAGGTATTTCGATAAGGTCCTTTGTCACCAGGTAGGTAGGTTCTTAGAGACTATATCAGGAACAGAGCAATGGGGAGCAGGGTATTTTAGGGAGAAAGAGAGACAAATGTGGAAGAGAGAAAAAAGAGTTTATACATATCAGGTAGTTATGACAATTAAACAAACAAAAAAGCTTTACATGAAGACACAATTAATAAAGTAGCTTATATTCATGCCCTTATTTTTGAAAGAAGCTATTGGAATCACTTTTAAGCTAGTAGTACTGTGACATTATAAAGTAGTCTAAGCTATTATTTAGAGGAACTCTGAATCAGGTTTACTGAAATTGGGAGCAAGCAAAAACAAAACATAAGCTTCTAATATCCAAATATAAACTATACCAGCAAAAATAAAAAATAAGTGGAAAATTATTGTTTTAGATACTGGATAGTATAGGATTTAAGAACTATAAACTATACCAACAAAAATAAAACAAAGAACTGGATAGTACCGGCAAATAAGGAAGAAAAGACTTTGTACTGAAATAATTACAATGTTTAGCATACTCAGCTTTCTGAGGATGGTTTTCCCATGTTTATTCAAAGCACTTTTCAAAAGAAACGTCATGAGCAAAGTGCTGGGTGGTCCTTGCTACTGCGTCTGGTGGGGTAATGTTCTAATACAAAACCCAAAAAAATCCCACTTTATTTAATGACAAAAAAGTTTGTTTAAGATGCATTTGCCAGGGAAATGTGCATCGGTATCCACGTTTTCACAGGAATGACGTTTACTGTTCTACTTGTCGTTTAACTCACTCTACTGTAGGCAGTTTAGAGCGTCAGTAGATTATCCCAGTTTTATTAGGGAGGAGGGAAAGTACCTTACGTTTAGCACATTTGATGATTTTTTCTAAATTTTGTGCTGTCTATGAAACCTGAAACAAATGCCTTAAAGTCGAAGACAATGGTGCATTCTGTTGGTCCTTTCTTTTTTGTACTTTAATGTGCAGTTTACCAAGAAAATGTAAGTTGTAGTAGTGGTAGAACTTGGGATTTGTATATACCTTGTAGGCTGAGTAGTAGCAAGTCCCACCCAAACCACACCCCCCGATATTTCCTGCTGGCACGGTTACACTACTAAATATTCATACATGTATCAGCAATGTGAAGTGCAATGATCGTACATTGGAAATGGCCTTAATGGCTGTTACTGTTAACTAAAGTTCATTTATCTGCCCAGCAATCACACAGTATTACAAATTATACAGCAGTTAAGAAAAGAAACAAACAAGTGCAATTACTAAGATAGGGAAATAACAGCAGTAACTGTAGTGCACTCAGTACAAATTTGCAAAGTTAAGTATCATGCAATAAAGCATATTTCCAAAAATTATTTCTTCTTACTTACTTGCATATGGATCGGTAGCCAAAGGTAATGTGTTATGAAGTATAACATTGAAAAATTGCAGTGGAGGCTATGTTTTACAACACTGCCCCACCGGATGCGCTGTAGCAAGGGCCACCAAAACCGAGCATATGGTGATTTTTTCCCTATAGTATTGAGGTATTGAGGTTTTGTTCATCCGCATGAATAGTCCAATGGGAGTTCTGTAAGATGAACACAGGACTGGATACATCAGTAAACCTGGTTTTACAGTAGTATTTCTTAATACACAATCAAATAGGTCAGCAGCACAAAGATAACTTTGGGAGGGTTCAGTTATAGACTATGACAGGAGATGGGGAAATTACGGGAACACTCCAAACTGAGTTAAAATGTGTAGAAGTTAAGCATATAAAAGGTATTCTACAGGTTTTGTATTAGAACATTACCCCACCAGATGCGCAGTAGCAAGAACTGCCCAAAGCCCGCCCAGCACTTTGCTCATGATGTTTATTTTTAAAGTGCTTTGAATAAACATGAGAAACCCATCCTCAGAAAAATGAGTATGCTAAACATTGTAATTATTTCACTACAAAGCCTTTTCTCCCTTATTTGCTGGTACCAGGATTTCCAATTTGCAGTAATGAAAAGCTTCGATAAATTACATCTTAGACTAAATAATTTGGCAGAACGTGTACTTACAAATGCTGTAGCGATCCAACCAGATTTGCCTAGTCAAACGAACACAGAATATGCTGCATTTATACAAAAGTATTACACTAGTATGCTGAGAATTACAATTCTTTAAAAGAGAGGGGTGCGAACACACAGTATGCTGCACGCATAAAAACTATTACACAGACTTAAAATTCCTATTCTGTAAAGGTGTGGGTGGCGACCTTTCTGCAATGTCTTTTTTATTGCATTTATTGTATGTATTTATTGTTCCACTGCCTCAGAATATTGCTTGTTGCTTTATCTCCAGACAAATGTTTAAAGAAAGCTGGAGGGGGGTGCAGGAAAAGCAATTACTGCACAACATTATACCAAAGAAAGGTGGGGGGTCCACGGGTTATGGGTCCGGAGTGCAAAACGGGAACTTGTGGGTACTGTGTATATACTGCCCTTCTGACCTGCTTCTTACCCTACAACACAGTAATGTGGTTAAGACTAAGTACAAAGTGACATAGCGAGTCAGACACCCAGGAGCGAGGTGGTTTCGATGGTGCACTTACAAATGTAGAAAATAAGGATAACTTTATTTAATCTCTGTTTTACATATTATATACTAAAAGCTGTGGTAACTATATTTAAAGATAACATAAAAAAGCATGAAGCCTATGTTACAAATATTCACCGTGACACTGTATAATCTGCATGACTTGTCACTCAGCCATGTCAATCATGTAGACCCCACCCATTCCTGAGCAAAAATCGCGGCGGGGTAATGTTCTAATACAAAGCCATTATACATTTTACAGACACAGTTTAAAATAGGCAAATTAATGGACAGCAATTTTTTTATTTTTGAAACGCAATCATCAGATTGCCAGCTTAACGGAACATATTTTTATAACCGCCACTTAAATATACCAACTCCAAGATCACACTACTTTGAGGAAAATGGCAAACTACAAGTAGACAATGAATATTCATGATGTCAAAGGCAAATCTGCATTTCATATCTGTCAATCACTCTGACCACGCCTCTTTCTGCACGAAACGACCAGTGGGATAGTGTTGTAAAAGAAAGCCACAATGGATGCAGTACAACTGTCAGAAAGAAAAAATATGAACAGCTTGTCAACTGATAATGTGCATTTAATGAGGTACAATACCCGGCCAAGAAGATGGAACTTTGAGATACCTTACATCAAGTATATGTTTGATAAAGCAGGGAATGCACAATTTTATATAGTTAATTAGTAATGTGTTTTTCCTACACACCAGAATGGAACACAATTCCAAATTTAAACACATGAATTTTAAAGAAATGTATAGATTTAACCAATTTAACTACAAAATGAAGGCTGCAATGCAGCCGTTTGAAATATTTCAAGACCCACGATTTGAACAGCCTCTATTTGTTGCTGCTGTGACTCTTGAAATTCCCTGATATGGTCAAGCAAGTAGATAAACAGACCATCCGTTCTTTGCCATATTTACTCCACCACATAAATTCATCCAAATGGCTGGGAACCATGTGTCACAAGGTGTCATTTATCATCTTAAACTGTCTCTTACAACATGACCACATGGATTCCACAGCATTGTTATGGGCACCTGTCCCAGGGTCCACAAAATTCTGGCTGTGGTTTTCCATTCTATGTGTGTAATTCATGCCTGGAATTTCTGAGATGCCCCTGTAAGCTGTCTACTCATCAGAAACAATGACTAACCCTGGTAAAACACATATTTGTATAATAGGTAGTAATGTGGCTGCATCTGTTTTCTCTACATATGTCAGCTACCCAATTTTGTGCATGCACTCGTAAATTGCAAAAACTCCACCTGTCCATTTTAGCCAATGTTCACCCACAATTGTACTTTGCTCTTACTAGCAGATATTTGTCAATCTGTACCTCCTTCCCAGGACCTCTGAGCAGCATAGGGTCCTGCAGAAGTTTCCAGCTGCAGACATCTCTTAGAAACTGATACCAATCTGCTATTGAGGTGCTTGACACTGAGAGATGGTCTGCAAGCATACAAACAGGCACCTTTCTGGACCACCAATACAGTATAATGATAAGCGTTTGTAGAGGCAATCTGTTCTTATTAAAAAATGTCCCAGACAGCATTCCAGTTAAGACGCACCATTTTCTAGCTATACACCTCCAAGCAAAGGAGGATCGATGCACAGCAAGGGATGCCTTAGATCCACATTAAAGGCACTGTCTCCTGGTGCAGAATCCCAAAAAAATGCAAAAATGAGATGATGGACATCAAGGATGAAGTAATGGCAGTTAGGTGGCTGTCATTGAATTTTGTCATTTTCCCTGTTTCTGACAAACAGCAAACGGGAATCCAAATGTGTCAGTATTTATTTTACATTTGTTAACCGGGATGGTCCAACTGAACACATTGCCATTTTCAGCGTTGGCACAGGGAGAAAAGCTCCAGCATTAAGTAAAAGTTTAAACAAAAGTAAATACATTTCAGTGTACAGCAGTGCACAATAACAAGGCAATTATATACAATAAAAACATATATACAATGAAAGACATAGTTATTAATTGGAAAAATATATGGTTAATAATACATTGCATCTACATCTTCAATCAGCAGTATTAGTATCCTAGAGTGTAGTATGATATACAGTAGGTGCAATTAGTAAGAGGGGTGTATAGAGGGGCAGAGAAGAAGGACTTATGTAATACATGGGCACAACCAGTAGTGCATTAGCAACTGTCTCGTAAGGTAAATAACAATGATAAGAAGTGGCATCTTTTTTTAATATGGCCAGTGCAGATCATAAAATACATTCCTCACCTGTGTGGCAAGTGGAAAGACTACCGTGCATTTGAAAGGGCAGGATACATGGCTTTCAAGTATGAGGTGTAAAAAGGTTCAACAGCAATGAAATTACTGGGCAATCAATGTGTTTGTGGAAATGCACTGTCTTCCATGCAGTCATTGCCCTAAGAGCAACAGTAAAGTGTTTTCAATATCAAATATATTTTACATAGGTCTGAATCAATTGATATGCAGTGTTTTTTCCATAAAATCTGTATTTGAGAAAGGGGACTTGCAATTACAAAAGAGTTGCTTTCATAGCAACATTGCAAATGGGACACCTTCCGATTACAAACTGTATTACATACTACAGGATTTCTTTAGTTTATAGTTTATGAAGACGTGATTTTCACTGTTAATAAAGCATGGTGACAGTGTGCTTCCTATGAAATGTTAGCAAAATGGATGTTTCAGAGAAAAAACTGTAACCATGCTTAATTAATAATGAAAATCACATCTTAATAAAATATGACATAAAAAAATCCTGTAGTATGTCATGGAATCCATAATAGGAAGGTGTCTCATTTGTGATGTTCCTATGAAAACAACTCTTTTTGCAATTGCTAGTGTAAGTACTACAAACATATTACTGATACATCCAGTGCATTTCTAAAAAAACAAACTAGGAGTTCATTCCTTCGTGCCCTTAATAATGAAACTTGGAATAAGTGCCATTCAACTGTATCAACAGGCAAGAGGTACAACCAATGTATGCATGATGTCCCACGAAAATCTGCATGCCTGTCAGTCATCGGTAGTTTTCACATCTGTCTCCCCTGTCAATCATTACAGACATGCCCACTGCTGAGCAGAACTGGGTGCGAGGTACTACACTAATATAAAGCTAGAGCTTGTATACTGCTAATGTGAAAGACAATCATAAGTAACTTTAACACCCCTCTCCCCACCCTGCTGAAAATGTTTCATCAATGAACCATGCCCCCCTTTCTTTGGGGTGGCTTCCTGGCATACATTAGAATTCCTATCTTAACAGAAAATGCAGTTCATAAACACTTTACAATGGCATATAATGCAATCTTTTTAAGTTAGGGTATCTGTTTCAAGGGGTAGAAAGAAATGTACTCATTTGAGTACGCTAAATATGCCTAGCTACACCTTTCTGGTACCCCTCTTGTCCACAATCAGCTCAGATCTGCTGATCCTCATTAGTCTACAAAAGGATGAGAGAGAGCATAAAAGGCATCAGTGGGACAACACCACCCTGCTAGCACAGAGCATGCATATGAAGTTTACTGATTTTCCTGGAAAATGTAAATAGTCTTCTTTTGAATTCCAGATGACATATTTGTAGGCAGTAAAAGTGGCAACATTTTATCTGTAACTGCCCCATTTATATTCATATGTCCCATAAATAAGTGTGCTAACTATATGATAACATACACACATTTGTGTGTGTGAGCATGTATGTGTATGTATAGTTAATGTGAGCTAGAAGGACTTTTCTGTTTTATTATATAAAATAACAACAAAAATCATTCACTGGTCTGTATGATAAAAAAAAAAAACCTGCCAGTAGGTAAGATAGTTAACTGCATCTTCCAGTTCAAGGGGTGGATTCCTTCAACTTTTTTTTATATATTATCCAATCTTGAGGGACTGTGGTTTCTGTTACAGTGCATGTGCATAGGGCCAAGTAAACACAAAACATTTTAAGGAAGAGTGTTTCTGTTGCATAAAAGTAAAAACATTGCCTTTGATATACTAAATATTTATAATCGTATTGATTTTGCTTTTTGTTGCTTTTCAGATGACTTTTCATGTAGTCTGTAGGTCTGTAGGGTAGCTAGGACCAAGATAATCACTTTATTGGTTAATTAAGTATATAACTTTATTTGCTTTTACCACTTTTCTGCTCTCCTTTGATATAGCTTGTAAGTCTGAAGCACAGCTAGCACAAAGTTAACCATTTATTGGAGAGCTAAATCTTACAGGGATGTGTGTTACTTAACTAAAGCGTTATTTGTGGTTGTGATAAGTGGAGGCAACTCCCCAACCCTCTAGATTCTTGAAAAAGCAAGTACCTGTGAGCAGTCATTTTTGCATATTTTTATCAATTTTGCTTCCTTTTCAGATAGTTTATATATCCATAGCAGAGTTAGGGTCAAGACAATCATTTATTGAAGAGCTAAGAGTGCAGAGGTGTATGTATTACTTAAGTAAAGCATCATTGGTAGTTGTAGCAACTGGAGGCAAGCACCCATCCCTTCTAAATACATGATCAAGTCACCACTGACAGCGTCTTTCTCTATTAGTTTTTTTATTGCTTTTCTGCCTCCTTGAAGTGTTTTCAGGTATTTTGTGATTTCTTAGCTCAGGTTATTTGACTAAGGCATTAGTCATGGTTGTGGTAATTTGAGGCAACTCGTTACTCCCTTGAAATATCTGAAAAAACAAGCAACTGTGAGCGATCACTTTATTTGTTTCTTGTATCACTTTTCTGCTCTCTTTTCAGTTAGTTTCTAGGTCAGTAGTACAGACAGGAATACAGTAATCATTTCTTGCAGAGCTAAACATTGCAGTAGGTGTATTTCTTAGCTAAAGTGTCAGAGGTGCAACAGGAAGCACACTTGCCTTTGGTGCAGAAGGCTGTGGGTGGTATTCCCACATCAACAAGATCAATTGCTGACACTACGGAGCAGCATGGGGGGGGGGGCTGCTGCACAACTGAGTGTGCCATCCTTCCAATGAGATGATAAAGCACAACCACACCCACAGACTCAAAAACATGTTTATTTCATCATGGTTTGGTGTTTCCTACATTTTAACACCACTCTGGGACTATTTAGAGCTTTTTAGATATTTTTATATGCAATTTCTGACTGACCACATGGGGTCTGGCACCTTGAAATAATTCTGACTGTTTAGTCTGCCTCTAAGTATCCTAGAATGCATTGTTTGTCTCCAAAAAAATTGCATCAGATCTGCCACGTTTTCACTAAAGCTCCTGTCAATGCACCAATTTTACAGGTATTCACTGCTGTGTTATAGTCACATACTTTTGGTTAAAATTTTATCCTTTTTCAATGACTACTTCAAACATAAGCAGTACAAATGCTACAGAACAGAATTGAAAAGTGCATTTCATTGCTCTTCTTAGAAATGCTAACTTGATTTCTTTTGTGAAGGATGAAATCTAGTTTTTCAAGGTATCTCCCCTCCCTCTTCATACCTACCTTCCATAGCTGTCAAAGAGCTAAGGGTAATTTGACCCATTATCTGCATGTGATTGACAGCTCATAGAAGATGTCCAGACTAATGTATTGTTTTCTTGTCAGCCTTTCCTTCCTTACAGTGGGAAACTTTTTTGTTGCACTCCTCCTGTCAATTTTAGAACCAAGCTCCATAGCACTGGGAATAATCATTGTTTTGCAAAGCATCAGACTCCCACTTATTTTTCCTTCCTTTTTCTTTAAATAGCTGACAAATGCACTAAACACAAAATATTTCACAGACTTGCATGACAGCACCCACATGTTTTTTAAGTGGTAATTTAAGAAAATTACGGTATTGCATACTTCTTATAATCTGATGTAGTGTTGTCGATTAATTGTGACAGACATCTGCTTCTTATGTAAAAACATGTAATTAATGTCTATGCATGGTCATTGCAAATTTATTCTCTTAGTTTTTGCAGCTGTTACTGTGCTTTTGCCTGTACTTTGTCACATATCGGTAGGGCTCTTCAGAAAAGTGAGATAATAGTTTGACATTTTTGCTAGGTTAAGAGTGGGCTGGGCAAAGCAGCTCTGCCATCACAATGTGGGAGGTCCACTGACTCTTCTATATAGCATGCAAATCAGGCTGGAATTACATCAGTTTGGGGGAAGAAACCTCCCGGTAGCTAGAGCAAGAGCTCTGACAGATGTGACATCATCATTTCAGTGCCAGCTAGAAGTTTTTCAACTTGGTTTTCAAAGTGAAAGTAAAACAGTACAGAAAGGTAGGAAGCCTAACAAGGAAAACAAAAGCAAAAATGTCAACAGATTCACGTGGAGTTAATGCTCCTAGTACAAAGCACAGTACGGTAATATTAAAAACACCAACCAGGAGCAATGCAATGAAGGGCATACAGTCCAAGGTAAATAAGGATTTCTCCAAAGATAAAAATCACATCCAATAACGATATCCAAGCTGTGCATGAAACAAAAGAGTTTAATTCAAGTGCACTTGAAGTGCAAGTGGAGAAATCCTTATTTACCTTGGACTGTATGCCCTTCATTGCATTGCTCCTGGTTGGTGTTTTTAATATAACAGGGAAAACAGTTGAGTTGATTAGTTTTTAAAGCTGCATGGGTAATTTTTCGAGGCTGTATCAACAAACAGGGACTAAAAGAAACAGCAGGTTGAGCAATCTGATTTAATATCCTGTTGGTGTCCTTTAAACTGAGGCCCTGCTTGAGTTGGTAATTGCTCAGGTAGACGTAAAAGATCCTATGACACATAAAAGAGTAGGAGTCCTCTATTTACCACAACATAAAAACATTTACATATTCACAAAATGTACATATTTGAAGACACACAAACACACACACACACGCACACACACGCTTCTATTTTTTTACTATTTATCTTCTGTTTTTCTTATAAGATCTTCATTGTTCTTCCATAGTTGAACCCCACTCCTTCTTGTACAACCATAATTTATTTTTTTGCAATATATCTGGCAAAATCAATTTCCCATTTAACAATTTCATTCAATATTTCATTCCAAATAAAAATTTATTTTATGTAATATGGGTTAGTTACCCTTCTCACATATTCTTTTTTCTTGCTTTTATAATATCTATACATAATCAAATTCATATTTATATTATGTATGTAAGTAATATTCTCAAAAAAATATTCACACAATTTTTTCCAGAATTTCACAAGTCTTACATTTCATAAAGCATGTGCTGTTGTCTCTTCCTCCCCACAAAATAAATGCACTATTTCAAGCTTTTTTTATATGGCATATTCCCCTTTACTGTTAACATGTTTATTACCAGTCTCCATAGGAAATCCAGGCAATCCACTGTCTTGGTACCCCACTTTTTCCTTACTTTAATACCTTTATTAATTTTTTTCTAGCAAAATTTTCTCATGAATTTAAATAATGATATTGTTTCATCACAATACCTCTGAAGCTGGAGCCATCACAAATCTGGCAAAGGCACATTAAAAGTAGGCACAACTAACCAAAAATGTGGACACTAATCATCATAAAATTTACATGTATAAGAAAGTAACTCCGCCCACTCCAATGGCATTGTCGGAGACCAACATTGAAATAATTGTGAAAATGTTCCCAAATTTAATATTAACTCTGAAAATATACATTCACACAGAAACACCAGTTAAAGGCCCTTTACAGCATTAACAAAAAGTCTTAAGGGAAGTAATAGGCAATAGGCATGTAAAACACTTTGCATTGTACTTCCTGGCCTATCACACTTCTAGCATGTACACACTGTCATCTCATTTGTACACCTCCTATTCCACAGTTTTGTATGGTATATACTAAATTTAAAACATCTGACTTACTATTCTTGTAATAACCATGTTTGAAAAGACACAATAAATGTTTCAGAGAGTTCTCAACTTTTCCAAAAGACAAATTGTTGGTTGTCCCAAATTCATTTTTGTAAAAATGTATTGTACTGAAAAAAATAACTCAACTGCACCCCACCATAACGTCCTTTTATCTTTCATGCAATTCTTTCATTTCACTGGTAAATTACCATTACTCTTTACTAGCTGCAAGAGGGAGAACAATAAAGTTATTTATTTTACTTCCTCCTGAATGGTTTTCATTATTTGCCAAATGCATTCCTTAACTAATATTATCTATATTCATAAGCAATTATTTGGCCTACAGTCCATACCATAGAGGAAGTTAGCCCAAATCCCCCCTTGCTCCGATGAGCTTGACTGGTGGGTCTCTCACTAGGCAAGAGGGGGAGCTAAATTCTGTACCATAGGAATTACAGCTCATGGACTTAACCATCTACTCCAACTACCTATGAAACTACAATATGCAGGCCATATCTCTCAACCTCTTGGCACAAGAAATCTGGATGAAGCCAAAAATAATGGGGGTACAAAGGTCCAGAAAGAGGGACACATTTTAAACGTTCCTCTTATAAACTTAGAAAGGTGCTAGAATAAAATGTGTTCTGTTAGCATGCATTTTTCTGAAGGATAAGTCTGACACTCAAATGTCTGCTATTATTTAGTGACTTCAAGCCTTAATGATTTGCTTGAAAAAACACAAATTTTATGAGAAACAGACTAAAAATAAGAGGCAAAAATGTGTACATTCTGTGAAATCTGAACAGTTGAGATATGTCAGTATGTGTATATCTACACACTTGTGCACGTGCACAAGCACACACATTGTGATTTTCTGAAATAAGTTTACTTACATTTCCTACAGCTCTAATTTTCATTTATATCATTCTTTTACTTTTCTGAAAAACCCATGTACACAACACTCCTATCCATGTTAACAAAAGCAATGCTTCTGTAGTGATTTGCTGCTAAACAGCTGGATCAACTGCTGCAGCAGTCAAGGGAAATCATGCAATGGAAGCCTTTTCCTCTGGTAATCTTACATTCATACTGGTTGCCTTGTGCCCCATACAGTTATATACGCAACCTAAACAAGTAAAAGTAACAACAGCTACCCTTTTCAGACCAAACCTCTCATCCAGTTACTAAATGCAGAACTAAGCAAACAAGAGTAACAAAGCAACATTTTTTCAACATCCACCCAAGATTACATAACAGAGCCATTTGGTTGCAAATAAAAATGCCTGCCATCTAGTAAGTTTACTCAGGAACAAATGAAACTGACCTGAATAGTAGTCTTCCCCTCCACTTTTTTCACTTTCTGATGAAAAACTTGACTTAATGGGTTAAACTAATATTTACAATGCCAATTTCTTCCAGTACTTTGTCCTAGTCCTGAGCAGCAGATTGCTCATCAGCATATTAATAATGGATAATAACTGCTGCAGGGACACTTCCATCTATAAGTACCTACATCACAAATATAAACAACAGTTCTAATCAAAATGAAACCTTAATACTTATGAGGACAACGAGGTGTGTAGACCCTGCTCAAGCTCAGCTCACCCAAGGAGAGTCCCCACACTACATGTGTTTCATCTTGTATATAATATCAATAAAAAGTGGATGAAAAGAAAATGAATTAGCATACATGAAAGAGAAGCCAACAGTCATTCAGCATCTGTGTTACATATAAATGCCAGCACATAAGCAAAGTTAAGAAGAGTCAAATTATACCCTTAGGATTTAATTAAAATGTGGAGCCACACTAGTCACTCTGTACTACAAACTACTGTAAACAGCTTCTTAACGTAATCATTAATAAATAAGTAAATAAAAGGCTAAAATGCAGCCACCCCTTTTCCAAGTTGTATCTGTTGGGTGGGCAAGGTTTACTGCTGCCTTGTCAAGCTGTAATACAAATATAAAATAAACCACAACTGTAAGCAAGGTACCCCCGCCAAAAAAAACAAGAATTCTAAGAGAATAGTACTTTAGGCATGGAAAACGAAATGAAGTATTTTTAGTAAAAAAAAGTTTAATATGTAAACAAATCACAAAATAAAAAAACATAAATGCATTTGCACCATCAGTGTTTTCGTCTCATATGTAAAGACTTCATCAGAAGACAACTCATTTCCTGTTTACCATTTTTATAACTTCAAATGTTGAAAAGGACCAATCATAATGTATTAAATCACAATTAAATACTAAACTAATTATAATAAAAAATAATTTTACCCCATCTACCCAATAAATTAAATAAATTACCTTTATAATTGGTAAAAACTTCACATTTAAATACATAATTTTAAAATACAAGAATAAAGAAACATTACCTTTTAAAACATAAGTGCTTAAAAGTAAAATTCATCAACAGAAGTTTCATACTGAGGACATGCATATTCAGTTAAAACTTATGCTTTAGTTTAGTATTTAATTGTGATTTAATACATTATGATTGGTCCTCTTCAACATTTGGGTTATAAAAATGGTAAACAGGAAATGAGTTGTCATCTGATAAAGTCTTTACATATGAGACGAAAACACTGATGGTGTAAATCCGTTTATGTTTTTTTATTTTGTGATTTATTTACATATTAAACTTTTTTACTAAGAATGCTTTGTTTTGTTTTCCCTGTCTAAGGTACTATTGTCTTGGAACAAATATAAAATACAGACTCCCATCGGTGGGGAAGCTCGGTAAGAATTTGGCGGCTACCCATTATAAGATCCGTCTTTTTAATATCATGAAAACGTACATAAGTCTCACGCACACGCACATGCACACACACACACACACATATCTACCTTTTCCCTGCTCTGACACAGCCACACTCTCAAATACAGACCTACTTTCTTACACAGTAAGACACACACTTTGAACAGTAAGTTTAAATTACATACACACACAGTTTCTATCTCATACAGAGTAATGAACCACCCGTTTAACTAATACACTCAATCACTCATACACTCACTCACACTTCTCTGCAAAGCTAGTTTAAATTCTGCTGTAAGTATACACTGAGTTTATATGCATGTCAGTGTGCATGCATATAAAGCACTCATGGTCCTCCTTAAAGGAGACGATGCCGCAGATGACCATAAAAAATGAACATAGAAATGCAAACAAAATTGGGATTTAAAGAAGTCAGTTAGGAATTCATGGCACCCTATTATTTTGAGCCCTAAACTGGGAAATACCAAGGAATTTGGTACAGTTGAGAAGTATGTTGATCACATTATTATACCATATCCTTCTATCTTTCTCTGGTTAACCCAGCCACTGGGGATGCACAAGCCAGTGCATTTCTTTGTGCCGGTCTCTAGCCCATATAAATGGGGAGGGTTGCGTCAGGAAAGGCATCTGGCGTAAAACTTTGCCAAATTATTTCATGCAGACACCAATAAATATTTTTATACCAGATCGGTCGAGGCCCAGGTTAACAACGACCACCACCAATAGTTAGCCTACAGGGTGCTGTCAGAAATTGGGCTACTGTTGGCCAAAGGAGGAGAAGAGGCAGAAGACATGGCCGAAGGCAGAAAGAGAGGAGAAAGGCTAGGACTGTGGTAGTGAGGGTCAGAACTTTGAATGTTGACAGTATGACTGGTATAGGGAGAGAGCTAGCTGATATGATGAACAGAAGGAAGGTTGGTATGTTGTGTGTGCAAGAGACCAGATGGAAGGGGAGTAAGGCTAGGTGTATTGGAGATGGGTACAAATTGTTTTATCATGGTGTGGATAGGAGGAGAAATGGCGTAGGAGTTATTCTGAAGGAACAGTATGCAAAGAGTGTTTTGGAGGTGAAAAGAGTGTCAGATAGAGTGATGTTTATGAAGCTGGAAATTGATGGTGTAATGATGAATGTTGTTAGTGCATATGCTCCACAAGCTGGGTGTGCAATGGATGAGAAAGAAACATTTTGGAGTGAATTGGATGAAGTGGTGATGACAGTACCCAAGGGTGAGAGAGTGGTGATTGGAGCAGATTTCAATGGGCATGTTGGTGAAGGGAACAGAGGGGATGAGGAAGTGATGGGTAGGTATGGTGTTAAACAAAGGAATTAAGAAGGTCAGATGGTAGTGGATTTTGCGAAAAGGATGGACATGGTTGTGGTGAATATGTATTTTAACAAGAGGGAGGAGCATAGGGTGACATACAAGAGTGGAGGAAGATGTATACAGGTGGATTATATCTTATGTAGGAGGGCCAGTTTAAAGGAGATAGGAGACTGTAAAGTGGTGACCAGAGAAAGTGTTAGGCAGCATAGGATGGTGGTTTGTAGGATGACGTTGGTGATCAAGAAGACGAGGAGTGTGAGGGCAGCACCAAGGATCAAATGGTGGAAATTGAAAAAGGGTAACTGTGAGGTGGAGTTCAGGGATAAGTTAAGGCAGGCACTAGGTGGCAGTGAAGAGTTACCAAATAGCTGGGTAACTACAGCAGAGCTAGTAAGGGAGACAGCTAGAAAGGTGCTTGGTATCACATTTGGATAGAGGAAGGACGACAAGGAGACATGGTGGTGGAATGAGGAAGTACAGGAGAGTATACAGAGAAAGAGGTTGGCAAAGAAGAAGTGGGATTGTCAGAGAGATGAAGAAAGTAGACAAGAGTATAAGGAGATGAGGTGCATGGCAAAGAGAGAAGTGGCGAAGGCTAAGGATAAGGCATATGAAGAGTTGTATGAAAGGTTGGACACTAAAGAGGGAAAAAAGGACCTGTACCAATTAGCTAGACAGAGGGACTGAGCTAGGAAAGATGTGCAGCAGGTAAAGGTGATAAAGGATAATGAGGGAAACATACTCACAAGCAAGGAGAGTGTGTTGAGGAGATGGAAAGAGTACTTTGAGGGGTTTATGAATGAAGAGAATGAAAGGGAGAGAAGGTTGGATGATGTAGGGATAGTGAATCATGAAGTAAAATGGATTAGCAAGGAGGAAGTAAGGATAGCTATGAAGAGAATGAAGAATGGAAAGGCTGTTGGCCCAGATGACATACCTGTAGAAGCATGGAGGTGTTTAGGTGAAATGGCAGTGGAGTTTTTAACCAGATTGTTTAATGAAATCTTGGAAAGTGAGAGGATGCCTGAGGAATAGAGAAAAAGTGTTTTGGTACCGATTTTTAAGAATAAGGATGATGTGCAAAGCTTTAACTACAGAGGGACTAAACTGATCAGTCACAGCATGAAGTTATGGGAAAGAGTAGTGGAAGCAAGGTTAAGAAGGGATGCCATGATTAGTGATCAGCAGTATGGTTTCATGCCAGGAAAGAGCACTAGAGATGCAATCTTTGCTCTGAGAGTGTTGATGGAGAAGTACAGAGAATGTCAGAAGGAGTTGCATTGTGTTTTTGTAGACTTAGAGAAAGCATATGACAGGGTGCCTAGAGAGGAGTTGTGGTATTGTATGAGGAAGTCAGGAGTGTCAGAAAAGTATGTAAGAGTGGTACAGGATATGTACGAAGGTAGTGTGACAGTGGTGAGGTCTGCAGTGGGAGTGACAGATGTGTTTAAGGTGGAGGTGGGGTTACATAAAGGATTAGCTCTGAGCCCTTTCTTATTTACAATGGTGATGGACAGGTTGACAGACGAGATCAGACAGGAGTCCCCGTGGACTATGATGTTTGCATTAGGTTGTTTTAATAATTTTAATTGATTGGTTTTAAATTTATTGGATAATTGTCATCTGAATATCAGCGTGTCTATATAAAGATTTTAATTAGTTGTATTTGATCTCTGAAGAAGGCTGGTGTTACAGCCGAAAGTGCTTACCATTCATCAACTGGATTATTAAGCTTTGGATTTTGGTTTACATGCTGAGTCCGTTGGATTGCTATTGTGCTGCTGGATATTTTTGTCAGTTTGTGGATTTTTGTTTAGTTGTATGGCTACCAGCAGCTCGCAAGATGGGGCAATGGCGGTTACCAGAGCCAAATTTGATATGTTACAACAATCAGTTTTAAATCTTACTCACCTCATTCAACAACTTTCGGGTAATAATAGTGCACAATGTTCAGCATTATCTGGCTTTAGAAATAATAGAATTGACAGTGCCGATAGTGAGGACAGTTTACCTCCAGGGCAACAACAGATGGTACAACAAAGAGGTATACATAATGCAGAAAATGCTGAACACAATCGTATGGATATACAGCTTCATCAATGGCTCAACCAAGTGCAACATAATATATCAGATAAAAATTCACAAGTTTCCAACTTTTCAACAATGCTTGATGAATTCCACGATTTAGTTTGGCATTACCGTAGGTTATTGCATGAGAATGCTTATTTCAACAAGTGCATTAAAAGGCAGAAAATACCCAAAGGCTTAAGATATTGGAAATATCCAACTGGTTTGAAAGAAAATAGTGCCTTACTTAAAGAACTATTACAACTTTTTGATCGGCAGGGTTGTGAGCTCCTAGAAGTACTTGTTAAGCATAATACTCATAAGATGGATGAGCTCAATGCTGAAATTGAGGCACTTGATGATAAAATTAAACAACACACAGCATTTGCAGCCTGTCAATATCAATACCTGGAAGTTTTCACACAAGTTGATAAACACAGTAAAATAGTTACGGAAAGGAAAACTCGTAAGCTGCATAGAGACAAAATGGACTATTCCAAAGGGCAAGCCTACCCAAAACCATCACGTGGTCAATGGAATAGTGATCAGACAGAAGCAGCTTTTCACTCCGTGGATAACAATGGTGTGCAGAACCAAAACGAAGGGAATAACAGCAATATTCAGCAACAAGTCTCTTTAGAGGAAGAGAACCTCCGCAGATCGGAACGACTTCGGAACAAGGAGGTTTATACAATGAGGGCCAATTCAGCACGCACTTGGAGGAGACAGAGAACAGGTTCACGCAGCAGTTACCATTAGAATGAGAAGGTGAGGATAGTCTATGTAACAGTTTTCAACTGATTTCCAACACAGTAGGTGACTATAAAATCTATAATTATAGTCAGGCTGTTATTAACGTACAGCATGCTAACATTTTCAGTAAAGGTCTCACCTTCATACCAGAAAGAAAAGCAAGAGTAACAGATCTAGTAACTGAATTGAAACTTTTCACTAGGAAATTGAACCTAGCAGTCTTACATCAAGGAACTGCGAACATAGGAAATAATCCTATGCATATTCCCAGTTCTTTCAAACCACCTCTGCATCCAAAAATCAAGTTATTTGAAGACATTTGTGAACTTGATTTTAGACATTATCTTCAGCATAATAAAGGGTCACACAATAATATAAATTTCACAAAAGAGGAGCATGAAATGTTGATGGAATTAAAATCAAAAGGAGATTTATGTTTTATGCAACCAGACAAAGGTGAGGGTCTGGTTATAATGAATGTCATGGACTACAACCAGCTTTTATTACATATTCTGTATGATGATGCTTATACTGAAGCCTCTTTAAATGAAATTAATATTTCTAATGCCGGAATTAATTATTATTTAGAAGATATGTTATGGCAAGGACAAATTACTAAGGAAGCCTTTATTTATATGCATGTTCAAAATCCAAGGATACCTATAATTTTTGGGGCACCCAAATTACATAAAGATTTACAAAATCCACATTTATGTCCTGTAGTGGATGCGGGTGGCTCAAAAACATATTTTATAGCCAAGTACATTGATATTCAGTTAAAACATAGAATCAAGAACCTCCACCACATTTGTCATGATTCTTGGGATTTTTAACAAAGTTAAATGCGTTGCAATTACAAAATGTTGGGAACATTATATTCATCACAGTAGATGTAAAAGATTTATTTACATGCATACCTCATGAATTAGGTGTTACATGGTTTACGGATTTTTTTACAGAAATAGAGCCCATACCACAGGATGATATAAATACTTTAGCACATTTATTGGAATTAGTGTTAACTAATTATTAATATCATGATGGCCATTATTTCAAGCAAATTAAAGGAGTGGCAATGGGCTCCCCAGTGGGCACATTCTATGCCAATGTCATCATGGCCACATGGGAGCTCAAATATCTATTCTAGTCCGAATTCATGCAACATATAGATATGTATTGTCGTTTTCTAGATAATCTTTTTTTCATCTGGCATGGGCCCATAGAAATCATTGATGAATTCATATAATACATCAATTACTCTACTGAATTTCTCAAATTCACTCATGAAGTTTCTACAGATAGTATCTCCTATTTAGATGTATTACTATCGAAAAATCTCATGCAAAATAAATTAAAAGCTAATATTGTTAGGAAGAAAACCTATTCGAATAAGTTTCTGCATTTCACCAGCAACCATCCACAACATGTCAAAAAAGCTGTTCTTAAGGGTCAGCTGATTTGTGCAGCGCGAATGGTCTTAGAGTTTGAGGATTTTATGGATGAATGCCACTATATTATGAATATGTTTATAAATAGGGATTATCCACAACAGTTTGTTAATGGTGTATTTCAAGAGGTTAAGCATAAGAGAAGTATAGGTTTTTACAAACCATTATTAGAAACAACTAATACAGACAATACATATATTCCAGAACACAGAGATGGCTCACATGAAACATCATCTACAATATCCAATGACTCTCAGAATAACATCTGCAACAGTAACAACCATACTCAGAATAATAATCACATTCAAAGTAATGCAGCATTTATATCTACATATACACAAGATTCTTGGGAGTTAAAAAGTTGTTGAATAAAAATTGGACATTCATAAAGAGTGACACACAACTGGCTGATATTTTAGGTGTTCAACCATTAGTCATTTATAAAAGAGATCATAATTTGAAAGATTGGTGTAATACATGCTCCAACACATCACAACATATAAATGGTATTATGAGGAAATATAATATGTGTGCTTACTGTGTTCACATATTACAAGTAGATCAACTAGTTATAAGACGAATATTGATAAATATAAGGGGGAAATACAATTGTAATACAACTGGCGTAGTTTATGCAGCCCTATGCTCATGTTGTGAAGCCTATTATATAGGCAAAACAGAGCATAAGTTACGACAGCGCATATACGAACATTTATATGAAATTAGAAAATGTTCACATAATAATGCATTATATAGACATTTAATACATAATCCCACACATTCATTTCAATTCATAGTATTGGAACAGATAATTCCATCTCCTAGGAAAGGTCCCTGGAAAACAATACTAGAATCTAAAGAATCCTGCTGGCAAGTTTTTTTTAATGCCACGCAGTTTCCAGGCCTTAATGACTCAGTATCTATTACAAGAATTTTACAATTAATGGCTTATAATAGATAGCATTTATATTATATACTATATAGTATAAATTTTGTATATTTAAATGTAAATGTATTTATGTATTTAATTGTAAGCATTATATTATGCAACTAATTAGGTTGCTTTAATAATTATTTTAATAATTGATTGGTTTTAAATTTATTGGATAATTGTCATGTGAATATCAGCATGTCCATATAATGATTTTAATTAGTTGTATTTGATGTCTGAAGAAGGCTGGTGTTACAGCAGAAAGCGCTTACCATTCATCAATTGGATTATTAAACTTTGGATTTTGGTTTACACGATGAGTCTGTTGGATTGCTATTGTGCTGCTAGATATTTTTGTCATGTTTGCAGATGACATTGTGATTTGTAGTGAGAGTAGGGAAAAGGTGGAGGAGACCCTGGAGAGATGGAGATATGCTCTAGAGAGAAGAGGAATGAAGGTCAGCAGGACTAAGACAGAATATATGTGTGTGAATGAGAGGGAGGATAGAGGAATGGTGAGGATGCAAGGAGTAGAGGTGGCAAAGAGTTTAAATACTTGGGGTCAATAGTTCAGAGTAACGGTGAGTGTGGAAGAGAGGTGAAGAGGTGAAGAAGAGCATACAGGCAGGATGGACTGGGTGGAGAAGAGTGTCAGGAGTGATTTGTGACATGTGACAGACGAGTACCTGTAAGAGTGAAAGGGAAGGTCTACAAGAGGGTAGTGAGACCAGCTATGTTATATGGGCAGAAAAAAGACAGAAAATCCACCCAAGGAAGGCCAATCAACAAAATCCACAAATGTTCCAATTAAAATGTAGTCCTTTAATATGAATAAAACTTCGACTTGAAAATAAAATGAAAAATAAAAAAGCTCAAAACTGTCACTTAAAGATATCCGATAAGCGCTTTCGACTGTTGCCTTCCTCAGATTGTATAAAACACTAGGGACTTCCATTTCCTTTTATATGTGGAATTCTATACTATACACCATTGATGAATACTTGGCAACATCCAATCCTATCTTGTTATCTCAAGATTAATTTGCATGTAATCAACTCTATGCATTTGTTTCCCGCCTTTATTAAGTATGTAAATTAGATGTTCCAATCCTTCATTTTGATTGGATATATATTGTGTTATTGATGATAATGTGAGCAAAGTGAGTATTACTCTTCCATTTTCCTTTAATTCTCAAGACCAATAACAGGTGGCGCTGTTCTAAATGATGTAGTATCCATAAATAAATAGAAGCATACATAAACACTCCAAATATTAAACCTTCGAAGGAATTTGTGAATATAACTTTCTATTCATTACACTGCTATGCAGGTATGATGGATCTTTACCTGCATAATCAAAATAATAATAAGCAATCAGTATAATATCCTTTAACAATGGCCAGAATAAATTTGGCCTTATATGTTATATGGGTTGGAAACAGTGGCATTGACAAAAAAGGCAGGAGTTTGAGCTGGATGTGGCAGAATTAAAGATGTTAAGATTTGCACTGGGTGTGACGATGGTGGACAGGATTAGGAATAAGTATATTAGAGGGTCATCCCAGGCTGGAAGGTTTGGAGAGAAAGCCAGAGAGGCACGATTACATTGGTTTGGACATGTGCTGAGGAGGGATGCTGAGTATATTGGGAAAAAGATGCTAAGGATGAAGCTACCAGGTAACAGGAAAAGAGGAAGGCCTAAGATAAGGTTTATGGATGTGGTGAGAGAGGACATGCAGGTAGTTGGTGTGACAGAGCAAGATGCAGAGGACAGGAAGAAATGGAAACAGGTGATCTGCTGTGGCAACCCCTAACAGGAACAGTCGAAAGAAGATGAAGATCCTTCTATCTTTCTCTATATCATCAATTTTTATTTTGCATGCAAATATTTTTTATTGATAGTTTTTAATTTCTTCATTTACATATTCTTTTTCTCGTGTTCTTAATCTCATCTCCCAGAACTTTTTCTTCATTTAGGTAAACAATCTCACTATTAATTTACTATTCTCTTCTTTTGTCCACTTTAAAACTCTATACAAGTTTAAAGAAGCAGAAAATACAACTGGATTTAATAACCTGAATCCGAGTTTATCTTCACTCATACACAGCACCTCTTTGTACTGGCTTTGGTCTTGACCTCCATATGAAAGAAAACACCAGTTGTATAATTTCCTTTTCATGTTTTTCTGGGATCATTTAAAAACCTGACATTTAATTAAATAATCCAAAGCTTATGTAAAGAATCCTGTATTGGTTTGTGACTGACTGTGCAGTAGCCTGGCTAGAGAAGTTTTTATTTGTTTTTAATTGTTTGTAGAAAGGAAGGGAAAGCTTGTAGACAAGATTTATTTTGATTTATATTTTGTTGTTTTACCTTTAATTTTCAATGCTTGTTGCTAGAAAGGGATGGGTTTTAGGCAAACTCTAGCCATCCCAACGGACCTAGTCAGCTATAAATTCACACAGACCTCAGAGAGAACAATCCACCAGTTATCTAAACAATCCTGTCTTGTGATTTATTTATCTTTACTATTAAAAATGGTACAACTGCTCACCATGTAAAGGAATTCCAGCTTTTGTGTGACTTTCAGATCTTGCAGTGTAAGAATAACAACCTTACTGTACCTAATTTAATATTTAGTTGTATATTGTTTGTGTGATTTTTCTCATAGAAGTTGATTTAAATTCTGTTTGAATTCTGTGGTAACTGATTTTAATTATTCTTTTCTTTTAGAATTCTTTATTCATTTGCAGCTGAATACAGATTCCTTAAATGAGTATTCCATTCATGATTTACTAAAGCACAAGTATCTTGTACAGTGTACTAAATGCTATATATTTAAAGATAACACCTGATAACACTGGTGATCTGTGTTTCTTATGGTAAAAGTAGGAAAATTTGTTTACAGTTATTAGGAGTAAATCTAGACTTACTGATGCCAATTGCAATTGCACAATTGGCAAAGCTTGGAGAATTGTTGTTACATGTATTAATGACTGGACTGATGAGATAAATAATATTAGGCAAAGAGCAAATAGAACACATTTAGGAAAGGAAGTGCCTATTATCTCTAAAGATCACTCAGACCCTATTGGACAAGATAATACCACTGACAACTTTGGAATTCTGAAAATTAAAAAAGAATGGAAGGAAGAAGTTTACAACAAATAAGGAAGAAAATGATAAATGTAAAGCAAAGAGAATACATTTATTAAAAAGGTCAAGAAAGAAAGATTACAGGAAATAACATTTTTCTGTCAGAAAACTTTCAGTCTACAGAATAAGGCATCATTTTTCCAGAAGAGAAGGTAGACAAAAAGAGGCAAGGAGCAGGTAAAAATGAAGAAATCAAAATTTAATGTGGAAGTATTGAAGAACATTACTATAATAAAAAAAAGGAGAAAGACAGATGTTGATAACCTGGCTCAAGCTTTGGATGTATAAAGCCATCTGGACAAGAACTGTATACTTGCAAATGTAATAAGCAATGAAAACAGTGGGATTAATAAGACTAATGGTGATGAAACAATTGATAGAGCAGATATTACTACATTTGAAGGTGAATATTTTTCAGATCAGTCAGAAAAGATATTCTTGTAATTGAAGATTCAATTAGTCAACATGACCTAATCACCTAAAGCCATACACCAGGGACCAGTGCTAATGTGGGAGGGGTTTATGTGCTCCTATTGGCAAGTGTGTACTCACCATAAAGCCCAGCAGCCCTGGGTCAATAAGCTACTGCCTAGCCATTGTCTAGTTGCCCAGCCAGGGTTATCTGAAATAGCTCTGTTGAGTGAAAATTGGATGTAAAATCAATCAACCTGCCAAACATGAACTAAGAATTGCTACACTTAATGTGAGCTCACTGACTGGATGCAGCTTGGAAGTGGATGACATGATGATACAAAGGAGGCTGGACATCCTATGTATCCAAGTGAGAAGATGGAAGGGCAGTGCAGCAAAGCTGCTTGGCTTGGAATCCACAGATTACTTCTCAGAAGGGGGTAGGCTCGAAATGGTGTGGGAATTGTAATGAGAGAGAGAGGCTTCAGAAGGAATTAGTGACACACTCATAGCAGTCAGACTCCAGTGTAATGACAGGGCAGTATTCATAATCTCAGCTTATGCCACACAGCAGGGTTGTGATAGTGAAGAAGAGGGTGCATTCAGGCAGCAGTTGCAGGACCTACTAGATAAAGCAGGACAACATGAATTGGTTTTGATAATGGGTGACTTGAATGCACATATTGGGACAGACAGAACAGGATACGAGGACTGCCTGAGTCCAAATAGATGGGGCAACAGGAATAAAGAAAGAGAGGCCATTCTGGATTTCTGTCTAGCAAATGGCTTGATAGTAGTCAATGCATGGTTCAGAAAGAGAGACAGTCACAAGATCACATACAAGAGTGGCCAACATGCAACTCAGGTAGATTTTCTCCTAGTAAAAAAAAGGCACTGGGGAAGAATCAATGATTGCAAAATCATCCCCAGTGAAACTGTCAGCCCACAGCATAAACCACTGATTGTCATAATCAGCTTCAAGCAGTGGTCAGAGAAGGCTCTAAGGTTAACACAGATCAGGCTGAAGACCTGAAGTTGACTGGAGAGAAAATACAACAGTGTGACCCTCCACTGGACCAGTAATCAAGGCCCTCAATCTTCACCACTGGCAACAATGGGGGAATGTTCATTGGGAGGACAGCAAGGTACACACACAGTATTTCCAGATGCAGTTCTCTGCATCAAGTGTAATTTTCCTTAAGAGCACATAGAGACCACAGTCAGTCCAGGGATGATTTCTACCTCTTTTTCCAGATCCTCAGTAATACTCCCCATGGGCACAGCTATAGAGTTGAGATCTCAGCTGAGTGACCAAGCCAAGACCTCCAGCACCCTCTCTGTCCAAACAGTGCTTCGTGTCCCTGCCCAAGTACCTATCACATACACTCTTTAAGGTTTTATTTATACACACATACACACACACACACACACACACACACACACACACACACACACACACACACACACACACACCTGGAAAAGGCTGGCACAGGTTTACTAGCTATGCCCCTTTCAGCCCAAACTATAAAGTACTTTCCACTGCCACCAGTCACTCCTTATCAGCTACTTTAAGACCCTTTACAAAGGGTGTCCAGTCTTACTTTGTAATATTAATATTAATATAAATGGTAGTTTGACCAAGGGCAAGGCTATTAGGTGTGGCCCACACAGTGTCACCAAATAAATATGCAAGTTCTCTCAGAACTCAAATATCTTTACACAGATCAGCCAGGATGAAATGTTTAAATATATTTAATAATAAATAATAAAATAACAAGACAATACTAACTATATATTCACAGTGACATCAGAATTCAGAACTACAGGAAATATTTAAAACTATTGCAGGACAGTTTCAAATAAATAAAAAAAAATATCTAAACTAAGCTTCACTATATTCCTGACTGAATCTAAGAGAATTACTATAACCTAAGAACTTACTAATAGAGCAAGCCAGATGATGTGGTGAAAGGTTCTTGTCAGGTCCAAGACAGAATGCAGAATGTTGTGCCTCACGATGAGTCTTCTCAAATTAATATCTCAAACATTACTGCTGTGCTAGCTTGCAGAATGACATCATGTCTGGTCATATAACCTCCTGTTCCTGGGTGAAACCCCTACTGCTAGAAGCTGGCAGCATTTAGCATCTACCTGTAATACTATACAGACAAAGGCTTCTGCTCAGATCTTTGGCAGATGCTAGAAATCATAAAACAATTACATTCCTCCACATTTCAAGACCAGCAGTTAGTTCACCCCAAAGACAAAACAGAAAGCTCCCTAGTACAGACATTGTGTCTCTTGCTGCACTGAAAACTGAAATATACCACATTTTATGACCTAGCCATAAAGTAAATTAATTTCAGTTATCTTTCTGAACTATTCGGGACTGAAGTCAACCCTCCAGTTTCCTCTGTTAACATACACATTTAAAGAGTTACAATAGTACATGTACATTCCTGTTATCTTCCAACAGGGCACATTGTGGATACATTTCAAGCACAAGCATTCTACAAAATACCTCCTCAACACAAACACCTGTACAGAGCAGTTTGATATACACATGGCATACACAAGCATCTTATACAAATCATTTTGATATTCACAACAACGTATAATTATTTACAAAATTCCGGTAGCTGTGCTAGCAATATCTCCTTCACAAATAGTTCAAGGAATTACTTAGGGCTCTAGCACCCCAAGAAGAGGAGGAAATAGGTGGCACTGAAGAAGAATGGCAGCACCTCAAAACAGCATGTGTGAGGACTACAGAACAGATATGTGGCCAAGTCAGGTATGGAAATAAGGTACATAAGGAAAGATGGTGGGAGAATGGATACACAGAATAGTAGAGTGTAAGATGGGAGATGAGCAATTCGGATTCAGATCAGGATGCAGCACAACTGACCTGATATTTGAATGGATAGTTGAGAAGAAGCTAGAGATGAGGAAAGAATCCAGCTAGCCATTCCTAGACTTGGAGAAAGCATATGACAAAGTCCCAAGAAAGATGATCTGGGCAGTACTGCAGTGGTTTGAATTCCCAGAAACATTGGTAGAATTAGTGCAGGCTATGTACAATGACCCAATGACTCAAGTACAGACAGTGTTCGGCCTCACAGAGGGGTTCCTAGTGGGAGTGGGTGTGCACCAGGTTTTGGCTCTGAGCCTACTGCTGTTCATACTGGTGATGGACTACATTAGCAAACAGGTTGGAGGGGACAGATCAAGAAAGTTGCTGTATACAGATGATGTGAGATTGCAGGCAGTCTCTGAGCAAGAACTCCAGAAAAGTATGGAGCAAGGGAATGCAAAATTGAAGGCGCACGGGATAAAACTAAGCACAGATAAGACAGTGGTAATGGCAGCAAACTGGGGAAATCAGAAGAAGGTGAGAATTGAGATAGAAACGAAGATAGTAGAACAGGTAAATAGCTTCAAGTATCTGGGAAGGGTGGTTGAGAAGAAGAGAAGTCTGAATGAAGAGGTCAAAGCTAGAATCAGAGGGGGCTGCAGCCAACTGGCATAAAGTGTCAGGTGTAGTCTATGACAGAAGAATGCCAAAGAAGCTGAAAAGTAAATTGTGTAAGACAGTAATGCACCAGTACTACTGTATGGTACAGAAACCTGGGCAGTAAATGCAGAACAAATGAAGAAGCTAAAGGTGATGGAAATGACTTGTCTGAGAAGGGTAGTAGGATGCACTCTGTGGGACAGATGAAGAAATGAGGACATAGCAGAAGCCAAAGTAGCTCCAATTGCAGAAAAGAAAATAAGAGTACAGATTAAGGTGGATTGGACACATATGCAGAAAAGCAGAAGACAATCTGGTGAAGAAGGTTTGGGACAGCCAGGAAGAAAGTAGGAGGAAATGAGGGCTGGAGAAGTTGTTTGACCGCAACTGAGCTACAAAATATAAGTATTTTTTGATTATATTAACAGATTACTGGAGAAGTTGTTTGACCGCAACTGAGCTACAAAATATAAGTATTTTTTGATTATATTAACAGATTACTGTTTTTATAATTTAATATATATAAAGCACTTTGTCTATTCAGAATCTTCAGAAATCTTTTTCTGTTTAAAAACTTTCATAGCTTGTTGTCTTAGGCTATTGTATAAACTGAAACATTTACTCTGTGTAATTATCTCTTGGCTAGTGGGGGCTGGTTCTTTTGTGTTCTTGTAAAAAAAAAGTTGTGTTTCTGGTCTTTGGTGCAGGCTGGAGAAGTTGTTTGACCGCAACTGAGCTACAAAATATAAGTATTTTTGATTATTTTAACAGATTACTGTTTTTATAATTTAATATATATAAAGCACTTTGTCTATTCAGAATCTTCAGAAATATTTTTCTGTTTAAAAACTTAGGCTATTTTGTCCCACCCTCCCTCCCTGTTGGTGTCTTGCTCTTATACTTGGTGGCTTTGCAGTTGCCCGCCCCTACTGTGACACACCTCCCAGTGTAGTGTCATTAGCTCATTCTTCTTAATACAGAGAGAACATTTGATAAGGCCTTCTGTTCCTCCTTTTTCCGTTTTCAAAAGTAAAACAAAACTTTTTTTCTTCTTCGCCTGAACCTTCTTGTGTTCTGACTGTCCTTCTCAAACATATTGGAAATATACAGTATATTTCAGAGCATTTGTTATAACTGTATTTGCTATAACTGATTTAAGTATTTTTTTCTGGCTTTTTGAATATTTACTGCTTAGCGACTGCATCTTAGCCTGTTTATACAGCTCTGCATTCTATTTAAACTGTTTTTGTGTTGATTAACTGTTTTGCACTCTTAAAGTTATTTGTTGCTTAATTTTACCTGTAGGCTAACACACTCAAGTGTGCTAGCCGCTTAAAAGCATTTATAGCATTTACTGTCTGTTTTTTTCCTTGTCTCTGTAAAAAAAAAAAAAAAAAAAAAAAAAAATCTCTTGTTTTCCCACCTTACTGAACTAGAGTAGTCCAGTTTCAGAGTTGCTGATCCCTGGGCTTTGTTTTTAGTTCCTGTTACTGATCCATTGCCTTATTAGGAAGGAGGGAAGTTTCTTTGCTTACCAGTGGGAGTGGGAAGCACTGAGCAGCCTTTTTGTCCGAATTGGTGAAGTTTCAGCCAGAAACTAGTAGTCTATTGGTCGTTTTGGGCCAATTCCTAGCTCCTTTCAGCCCCCTGCTATAAAACACGCTAAACACGTGTTTTCCAGCTTGTACCAACTCTGCACAGATCCTCGTGGTGGCCTGCAGAGTGATCCAAGCAGCAGAGAGCTAAAAGAGTGACTTTCTACCAGATATAAGTATTTTTGTGGCTTTCCCACTGTTATTAAGCTAGCGACTGCATTTCGCCTGTTTTACTGCTACTTTAAGTGATTTCTGCATTTTACACTGTTTATTGCACTTTAAGTTACTAATTGTTGCAAATTGTTTCTGTAGGCTACACACTAAAGTGCGCTAGCCGATTTACAGCATTTATAGCATTTACTGTCTGTTTTTTCCTTATCTCTGTAATAAAACAAAAAATCTCTTGTTTTCCCACTTTACTGAACTAGAGTAGTCCAGTTTCAGAGTTGCTGATCCCTGGGCTTTGTTTTTAGTTCCTGTTACTGATCCATTGCCTTATTAGGAAGGAGGGAAGTTTCTTTGCTTACCAGTGGGAGTGGGAAGCACTGAGTGGCCTTTTTGTCCGATTTGGTGAAGTTTCAGCCAGAAACTAGTAGTCCATTGGTCGTTTTGGGCCAATTCCTAGCTCCCTTCAGCTCGCTGCTATAAAACACGCTAAACTGTACTGCTGATCTAACCAGCATATCCTATAACTGAAAAGTTCATCTCTACTTGATTCCCAAGTAGACTATTCTCTATCTGTAAAGCCTAGCACTTACTCCTACAGTACTTGCACCTTGATAAAGCACTCTTATTATAGATAGTACCCCACCAGCCCAAAAACCACTTCCCCCGGAGTCCTTTGAAAGTTCTTTATCTACTACTTCTAGTATGTCGAGGGATCAGTTGCTAGTGTCCTCTCCAGCTCAACTGGTGAACCTGGGAATATTGAGGCAATGTTACAATTGCCTCATGTACACAGACAATCCTTTCCTTCTCCCACAAAACACAAATACATGCGAGAGATGCAACTATACGGCCAAACTGGAGGCTGAGCTCTCTCAACATAGGACTGGCAAGACCAGACAGGAGGAGAAGGCAACCACACACAATACATACCCAGTCACACATGGTACCATCACAACTTCAAATCATACACATACTCACACAAAGACATACTCGGAGGCTCTGGTCAAAAATTTACCAAAACAGCAGAGGCCACCAAAGCAGACACCCAAACAACTACCACCTCACGACCCAACACATGCAACACATAGACCACACAGTCAGAGTGTCAAACAGTCACAGCCCTTAAGGCCAAACAAAATGCCAGACACACTTGTCATTGGTGATTCCATAGTCAGGCACACTGACGTCCCGTTCACCAGACTGAGTAAGGAGAAGGTCACAGTAAGCTGCCTGTCGGGCGCTAGAATCCGCCACATAACGCAAGCACTCAGGTCTCTCAACAGCAGGTACAAGCGACTCAGTCATTGTCCACGCTGGTGTCAACGACCTGAGACGTACCTCCTTGGACTACATGAAAAGGGACGTCGAGGAGCTCTCTGATTATGTAGCCCAGGCAGGTATGACCCTGACCTTGAGCAGTATCCTACCTTCACCTAGAATGATGCCACAATACAGTGATAAGATGATCAGCTTTAATAATTGGCTTAAATTCTGGTGTCATTCAAAGGGGATCCAATGTCTGTCTGCCTGGGATGACATGCTGGACAAGCCACGCTGCTTCGCAAGGGACGGCTTGCACCTGTCACCCTGGGCTTCCGGATATTGGCAAAGGCTCTTGCCACCCCATAGTGCCTTTTTAGGCAAGGCTCAAATTCTAAACCTACCACCCTAGAACACCAAAAGGAAAAAACTAAGGGTAATGCTGCTCAATGCCAGAAGTCTCAATCTCAAGATGCACGCACTCGAGGCCCTTCTCAATATGGAGAACATCGATGTCTGTGCTGTGACAGAAACCTGGTTCAAGGCTCCTGAGAGCACCCCAGCACTAACAGGTTTCACCTCATATCATACGCGGCCCCAAAATCCGGACAACACCAAGAAAGGAGGGGGGGGTGTCCATATTCATAAAGGACACCCACACCTCAAGGTTGGTGGCAACGCACGATGCATCGGAGACCATCCAGGTGCAATTAACCATAGGCAAGACTGCTCTGCAATTTGTAGCATGTTACAGGCCACACTCTCAAACTCAGGAACCTCACATGGCCTTCCTGAAAACATTGGAGGGATAAATGTATCTCCAAACACCATCATACTAGGTGACTTCAACTACCCTAATATAGACTGGGAACACTACTCAAGCCCGAACACTCTAACCCAAAGATTCCTGGAGTTCATAAACTCAAATGCCATGGAACAACTAGTCACCATCCCCACAAGAGGTGAAAACATACTTGATCTCATCATCACGAACATGGGATCAAAATGTTCAACACCGGAAGTATACCCCTCACTGGTGAGATCAGATCATAAACTAATCTTGCTGGAGGTCCTCATCCCGCCCCCACCTGAAACAAAAAGACCACAGTGAAAAACTTCTCAAAAGCCGATTTCACACTTCTAAAAACTAGTGTGGTCTCCTTTAAGGCCCCTGAGCCAGTGGTAAACATTACTCAAACCGCTGAATCACTTACAAATGCCTTCTACCAGCACCTACAGGACTGCATGGATCAGGCAATCCCAAACAAAACTAAGACTCTCTGTACCAAAGGCAAGCGTCCAGTCTGGTGGACCCCAGCCATAAACAAGCTCTACAACAAAAGGAGGAAGCTACTACAAGATAGAGCAAAATCCTTGAAAGGTAAGACACCTTTGATCATTATAAGTAAAAACTAAGAGCTCTCATAAAATCATCCAAGGCAAATTTTGAGAGAAAAATCACCAAGGACTCTAAAGACAATCATAAGGCCTTCTTTAGCTATGTTAGAAACCTAGGAGGAAACTCCCAGATATGCTCAGAATTAGTTCAAAATGATGTGAAAATTACTGAACCTACACACATTGCTAACATACTGGCTGACAGGTTCAGTGCAAACTTCTCCCCTCCCCAAAAGGAGAGATATCTATTCCAGAGGATTGTAGCCCCCAAACATCTCCAACGCCCAGGTGAGAACTGCCCTCACTAAGGCAAAAACACAGCATCCATGGGACCGGATGGTGTCCCCGGCTGTGTGCTTCATGAACTCAACGAGGAATTAAACCCACAGTTAGGACAGCTGTTTAATCTTAGCCTCACCTCAGGATACGCACTCCAAGGAGTGGCGACGGCGACTGTGGTCCCACTTCATAAGGGCGGTGCCTCCACAGACCCTGGAAATTACCGCCCCATTAGCTTGACAAGCCTTATCTGCAAAGCCATGGAGAGGATCATAATGGAACTCATAAATAAAGACATAGGGAACTTGCAGACTTTGGATCCAACCCAGTTTGGCTTTGTCAAAGGCAGATCCTGCCTCTTAAACTTGGTTGACTTTTTCGAGACAGTCACCAAGGCCATTGATGAGGGAAAGGCAGTCCATACAGCCTACCTCGACCTGGCAAAGGCCTTGACACAATACCCCACTCAGGTATCATCAAAAACTCATCAGCTTGAATGTAAACCCATACATCACAAGATGGGTTGCAAACTGGCTAAGCGACAGAACCCACAGGGTCAGAGTTGCTGGAGCCATGTCAGACTCAAAGCCTGTCACAAGTGGTGTCCCACAGGGCTCAGTCCTGGGTCCACTCTTGTTCGGCATCTACTTTTCTGAAGTACAAGCAAACACAGGAGGGTTATGGCTGACAAAGTTTGCAGATGACTGCAAACTGGGCCATAGTCGAAAACACATCTGACACAGATATCCTCCAGAAGGGCCTCACAGAAACGGATAACTGGTGCCAGAGCCATGGCCTGAAGTTAAACGCCAAAAATGCATAGTCATACCCTTCGGGAAAAACAAGGTTACCCCTAGCTACCATATAGGTGACAATCCACTGAGCACATGAAAAGTCATCAGGGATCTGGGGACCCAAGTTGACAGTAGTCTTCGCTTGACACTCATGTTGCTAAAGTAGTTAGGAAAACCTTCTATATCGCCCACCTGATCATGAAGGGATTCACATCTAGATCAAGGGAGGTCATCGTCCCCTGTACTCATCACTCATTAGACCTATGATTGAGTACAATGCCCGCTCGAATGTATCTGACCAGACACCTGATGCAGCTTGAAAGGCCCCAAAAGTTCCTCACCAAAAGGATAAAGGGTCTCAAAATATGTCTTATGCTGCCCGACTGAAAGAACTCCAGCTTTATTCAGTCTCATACCGCTTGCTCAGAGGTGACCTGTGCCTGACATATAAGGCCATGTCAAACCCAGATTTGATGAATATGCTTCACCTCAAAAATCTAGATCCCTCAGAACCACAAGGGGGGAGACTTAAACCTTGACACGGTTATAAATAGAACGTGCTGGAGGGACAGATTCATCACCCAGAGACTCCCTATGCTGTGGAACAAAATCCCGGTACATGTGAGGCAGAGCACCTCGCTGGCCTTGTTCAAGAGGAATCTTGACCAATGGATGGGAGATCGCAGATATACCCCAGGGATTACTTCAGTGTCACTGCTTGACAGAGGCACAGAAAAATGATAGGCATAGTTTTTATTCAAACTAAAGGGGTGGCGAAAGCCACATAACTATGGGCTAGGCTTATAAATGCCCTTGGGCAGATAGCCTAGTATGAACCTATGAACCTATGAACCTATGAGGATGTCCATCAAAGAGTTGGATAGATTGTGTGAAAGATCTGTGACAGTCAGGCATGAGTGTCGAAGAAGGCAGGAGTGCGGCATCAGAAGATAATTGAGAGAGAGAGAGAGATGGTGACAGTTAAAAGAATTCTGCATCCCCATGTATAAAATGGGAAAAAGGGGGCTGATGATGATGACAATGATGATTCAATTATTAGAGGAACTGATACTTTCATTTGCAGAGAAGATAATGAACTTGGAATAGTGTTATGCTAGCCAGGAGCAAATATAAAGGATGTGAGATTACTATGTCTTAATTTAAAGAAGTACAGATCTGTTTTTATTCATGTCAGTACAAATGATCTCATCTGCAAGGACTCTCTGACTATTAGTAGGGAAAGTAAAGCCCTCTTAGCGTAGCTTGTACAGGTATTAGGATTTATTTTTAGAAGTAATATAGTAAGGAGAGTCAGGTCAATGTGAATGAAAAGATTTTTGGGGCAAATACCTACATGAATAAAATGTCTCATTTTAAAAAATGGAAATGTGTAGAGCATCTGAGTCTAATTTTGGGTGCACATTGGTTCGGACATGAAGATGTGCACTTGTCAAGATCAGGTAAGAGAATTTTAGCACCAGATATTTTGCAATATTTGGAAGCACGGGGCAGGATTTTTGCCAGGTCAAAATGTAACAATTCAAAGATAGCAATATTTGATGCATCACTGATGGCTATTAATGCTAGGAGCATTAATAATACATTTTTTATTGGAACATTTGCTAGGTTCACACAAGATTGATGTTGTCACTGTTTGTGAAAATGGGTAAAGAACAATGAATGGAAACCAGTTCTGTCAGGGTATACATGTTTTTACTGTAACAAACATTCTAGAAAAAAATCAGATGGAGGTGTTATGATAGGGATTAAAGATAGTTATGAGACCTGTGATTATTACATGTTCAAAGATAACACCAATACTATGGATTGTGTAAATGTGACAATGAAGACAATCCCAGAACATATAATAGTTGCTGGAGTGTATAGACCACCAAATGAAATGCTGATGACCTGGAAGAATTCATATATTTATTTCATGAAACACAGGACAGAAGAAGAATAGTGCCTGGGAACTTAAACTTACCAGAAACAGACTGGAATAATATTAATTCAACAACAATAGTAAGGAAATTATTCACAACACATGTTCAGGAACAATAATTGCTTCAATTTGTAAAAAAAAGTCTACCAGGGAATGGGAATAGAGCATACTAGACTTCGTGTTCCTAAAGAAATTACTGTTACTTCATGTCAAGTTTTACCATCATTGATGTGCAGTGGTCATGGGATTATAAAGGTTAATTTGTTGCTATGTAATTCTGCCAAATAGAAATCTAAACAAATGCTCCAAAGATTAATGATAGATTATATGAAAGCAAAATGGTCTCTATGTAAAACTAATTAGGATGATGCATTTGGTAGAAAAACTGCAGAAGGAATGTGGAAAGTCTTGAAAGAGAATTTGAATGCAAAAAAAAAAAAGTTTAACATCAAGATCTTGGCACACAACTTCAGGAGGATATATTTCCATAAGAACAAGTTTCTTGATTAAGGTGAGATACAAAAAATATAAGAAATGGAAAACAGGTCAACCTGCAACTTTGAAATCTGGAATTAAATGTGGTGTGAGACAAGATCAGGAAACATTTGAATATTTATTTATTTATTTAAATAAATAAATTTGAATAAAATTCATATAAAGATTTTGAGCATAATAGGAAATCATTTTATAGATACATAAGATGTAGAATAAGTAAAATTCATAAACTGTGTAGATTCTAAAATATATTCTCAAACACAACAGATTATAGATGTATTCACAAAAGGACAATTTATCATCACATTTCAAAACAATTTCCAAAATCTACCTATGAAATATATGTATCAGTCTATAATATTTACATATTTATCTGTACGTAATTACAAGGTGTGAATGATTATATTTACATTCTTAAGTATACATAAGTTTTTTTCCATAATACATTGTTATTCAACTCAGACACCTTCTCTTTTTCTATAACCACTATCTAGTCTTTTTCAAAATGGCTGATAATAACCATTTTCCATTAAACATTATCTCATTCATTCTCTCATTCCAAATTACCCATATTACATAAAAATGTCAATTCTTCTTTTTGATTCTTTACTTATATTTTTAAAATATCCATATTCTATCATCTGCATATTTATATCAGTATTATCTATAAGGTATTCAAAAATTCTTATCACATAATTTATCCCACAATTTCTTTACTTTCTTGTATGCCAAGAAAATGTGTTTGGTGGTTTCTTCTTCATCACAATATAAGCATATTCTTTCACATTTCTTTTTATATGGCGTATCAGCTTTTACCTGTATTTTTTTATTTCTAATCTCTATAAGACATTTTGACATTTGTTTTTCTGCTACACCATTCATTTCTTTCTTTAATTGCTTAAATCATTTCCAGTGATAAATTATCCCCATGGGTTAATAAAATAATATTTTTTCATTATATTTTTATACCAGATGTTTCAATTATCTTCTATTTCATCATTTTTTTGTTTTCCATGTTTTTATATTTTGTAGATAATTCTCAGTTTCTCTGTTGAAACTTTTTCCTCATTCTTTTAATGCTTTTCATGCTTTCCAAAATTCTTCATACGTATATTTGAATACTTTAACACTAATTTCTCTTTTTTATAATTTATCCATTGCAATACTTTATGTAAATTCATAGTTGCTGAATAAACAACAGGATTAACAAACCTAATCATCCTTCCTTTCTATTCATATATAGAATTTCCCTTTTAACTGGGTTTAATCTTGAACCCCAAATGAATGAAAAAAATATTTCCAACAACTGCTTTTCATATATTATTGGAATTATAAATGCACTTGATAAATACACAAGTTTTATCCATCAATATGGAATTAACCTTTTTTCTTGAAGCCAATCTATATGTTTTCCATAACATCCAGATTTCTCTTAATTCTTTTAATAATGCTTCTCATCTTATATTGTACAATTCTTTAACAAAGTTTATACCCAGAAGATTAAAATCATTTGTTGTAAATTGAATACCTGCTATCATTTCTGCATCTCCCATACATTTACTTGTATCTTTATTTCACTTCAAACCCATTTATTTTAGTCAAGTACACAAGATATAGATTCTCTCCTCGCCATGCTAGTTTTAGCTATTGTTGTTATATCATCCGCATGTGTCATTAACACCAGAATTTCTATATCTTTATGCATAATATATTTTTCATTATTCATTTTTGTGTTAACTTCCCTAACTATGACATTCATGATTACAGCAAACAGAATTATGCTCATGAGATGTCCTTGCCTTATACCTTTGTTCATTTTAAATTTTTACTTAACCATCCCTTTACCAAAATCCTTATTTTATTGTACCTATATGCTGTCACACAAACATCTTTTGATGCTAAAATCATAACCTTTCATTATATGCCATAATGTGTCATGTACAGGTAGGTACTAGGCTATCTGCCTGAAGGCATTTATAAGCCTAGCTGGAATGTGTTGGCTTTCGCTGCCCCCTTAGATTAGTTCCCTGTGCCTCTGTCCAGCAGAGCCATTGAAGTGATCCCTGGGGTAAACTTTCCGTTTCCCATCCACTCGTCAAGGTTTCTTCAGTCGAGCTGCATAGGGCATTTGCTTGAGACCAGTGATCCTCTTGGTAAGGTACTTCTGTGGTCTTTCCAGTTATTGCAGGTGTCTTGTAAGGTACATCCCAAATGGGGCATTGTACTCTATGATGGGTCTGATGAGTGATGCATAGAGGGGCCCAATGATCTCTTTTTCGATCTGGATGCAAACCCTTTTGTGATTAGGTGGGCCACATAGAAGGATTTTCTAACCACTTTGGCAATGTGATTATCAAAGGAGAGATTACTATCTACTTGGGTCCCCAGATCCCTTATTATGTCTTCTGTATTTATGGGGCTACCACCTATGTGGTAGTTTGTGGGTACTTTGTTTTTTCCAAAGGGGATGACTATGCACTTTTTGGCATTTAGCTGGAGGCCATGGTTTTGACACCAGGTATCTGTCTCAGTGAGACCCTTTTGAAGGATGTCTGCCAGCCAGAGAGTCAATTATAGCCCTTAATTTGCAGTCATTTGTGACTATGGTCAGCCATAGTCCTCCTGTGCCTGCCTGTACCTCTGAGAAGTATATGCCAAACAGGAGGGGTCCTAGGACTGAGCCGTGGGGAATGCTACTTGTAACTGGTTTAGAGTCAGACCTAGCTCCCGCAACTTTTACCATGCATGTTCTGTCCATGAGCCAGTTGGCAATCCATCACGTGACGTAGGGGTTTATGTTCAGGCTGGTGTCTATAATACCTGAGTGGGAAATGGTGTTGAAGGCCTTTGTGAGGTCCAGATAGGCTGTGTGGACCACCCTTCCTTCATCTATAGCCTTGGTAACTGTCTCGAAGTCCACCAGGTTTAGGAGGCATGATCTGCCCTTAACAAAGCCAAATTGGGTAGGATCCAGTCTTTGGAGGTTTCCAATGTCTCTGTTAATGAGATCCATGATGATGCACTCCATAGCTTTGCAGACCAAGCTAGTCAGGCTTATAGGGCGAAAGTTCCCGGGGTCCGTTGTGGCTCCACCTTTGTGGAATGGAATAACCATTGCTGTGCGCCACTCTGTGGGCATGTAGCCTGTGGAGAGGCTGAGTTTAAACAGTGTGTTTTGGTGAGGGGTTAGTTCATCTTTGAGCTCATGTAGGACGCAGCCTGGGACACTGTCTGGTCCCATTGATGCTGTGTTTTTGGCTTTGGAGAGGGCTGTTTTAACCTGAGTGTCTGTGATTTCAGGGGCACTACATTCTTCTGGTATAGTTATGGGCCCTTTTGGGGGTGAGAGGGGGCTGAAGTTTGCACTGAACCTGTCTGCCAGGATGTTGGCTATATTGGTGGGTTCAGTGTATTTTGTGCCATTCTGCACTCACTCTGAGCAGATCTGAGAATTGCCACCTAGATTCTTGACATAGCTAAAGAATGCCTTGTGGTTATCTTTGGAGTCCATGGCAATTTTTCTTTCGAAGCTAGCCTTGGATGATTTTATGAGGGAACATAGTTTCTTGCTGATACTGATCAGAGATGTCTTCCCTTCTTGGGATTTTACTCTTTTCAGTACTAGTTTCCTCCTATTGTATAGCTTGTTTATGGCAGGGGTCCGCCAGACTGGTTTCCTTTTCTTGGAGGAGTGAGTCTTGGTTTTGTTTGGGATAGCATGGTCCATGCATTCTTGTAGGTGCCCATAGAGTGCATTAGTAAAGGATTTTGCAGCTTGGACAGCGTTATCCTTTAGCATGGGGGCTTTGAAACTTCCCACCTCGGTCTTAAGTAAAGTGAAGTTTGCTTTTGAAAAGTTTTTCATGGTGGTTTCTTTGACTGGGATGGTGTTGGAATGTGGATATCAAGAGTGATTAGTTTATGGTCAGATCTAACCAGTGAGGGGTTGACCTCCAGTGTGGAACACCGGTCGCCCATGTTGGTGATGACCAGGTCCAATATGTTCTCACCTCTGGTGGGGGTGTTGACCAGTTAATCCAGGGCGTTTGAGTTTATAAATTCTAAGAAATGTTGGGCAAGGGAGTTTGTACTTGAGTAGTTCTCCCAGTTAATGTTTGGGTAATTGAAATCACTTAATATCAGGGTGTTTGGTAGGACCTTTATGTTTCCCAGTGTTTCCAGGAATGCGGAGTGGGGGCCCTGGGACATGGTGGGTGATCTGTAGCAAGCTATAATTTGAATAGCAGTTTTGCCCTTTGTTAGTTGCACGTGGATGATCTCTGAAGCATCGTGCTGTGTGGGTATCCTTGGAGGTGTGGGTATCCTTGATGAATATGGATACTCCCCCACCTTTTGTATTTTGGTCCAGGTTTTGTGGCCAAAATGTATGGTATGAGTTGTAGCCTGATAGTGCTGGGGTGCTCTCTGGAACCTTAAACCAGGTTTCTGTTACTGCACATATATCGATTTTCTCCATACTGAGGAGTGCCTCGGGTGCATGCATTTTGAGGTTTAGACTTCTGGCATTGAGAAGCATTACCCTCAGTTTTTTGTTACTTGTGCTATTTATGGTGGTGGGTTTGTCATTTTAGCCTTGCCTAAAAAGGCGCTATGGGGGTGGCAAGAGCCTTGGCCAGTATTCAAAAGCCTAAGAGTGACAGGTGCAAGCCATCTCTAGAGAAGCAGCGTGGCTTGTCGAGCATGTCATCCCAGGCTGACAGACACTGGATCCCCTTTGAATGACACCAGAAGCTTAGCCAGTTGTTGAAATTGACATTTTTTTTCTCTATACCGTGGTATCATTCTTGGTGAGGGCAGGATGCTACTCAGGGTCAGGGTCATACCAGACTGGGCTACATGATCAGAGAGCTCCTGTATGTCTCTTTTCATGTACTCCAGGGAGGTATGGCTCAGGCCATTCACACCAACATGGACAATGACAGAGTCATATTTGTATTTGTTCTGGAGTGACCTGAGTACTTGTGTTATGTGGCGGATCCTGGCACCTGACAGGCAGCTAACAGTAACCTTCTCCTTGTTCAGCTTAGTGAGTGGGACGTCATTGTGCCTGACTAAAGAGTCACCTATTACTAGTGTGTTGGGTATGTTATTTTGCCTTAAGGGCTGTGATTGTGTGGCACACTGGTTTTGTGAAATATGTGTTTCATGGTTTGGGTTGGGGGGGTGGAGGTTACTTGGATGTCTGCTTTGGAGGTCTCTGTTACTTTTGCAGATTTTTATTTAGAGCCTTTGAGTATGTTTTCGTGTATTTGTGTGTTTTTTGCCGGTGCTGGTTTCATAGGTCTGTGTGAGACTGGTGGTGTGATGCAAGTAATTCGATTCTCCTCTTGACTGCCTGGCCCAGTCTTGGGATGAGAGAGCTTAGCCTCCAGTTTGGCTGTATAATTGCATCTCTCACATGTATTAGTGTTTAGTGGAAGGAGGAGTGGGTTGTCTGTGTACATGAGGCAATTGTAACATTGCCTCAGAATGCCCAGATTCACTAGTTGGACCGGGGAGTACACCTGAAACTGCCCTTTGGACATGTCTGGATAGGTACAGTGAACTGTTTTACTGATTGGCTGGTAAGGTCGAATAGAGAGCCTTGTCCTTTACAGTATAGGTGGGTCTAGTGCTAAGGTTTATTAGTGCTTGCTATGAGTTTTGAGCAAGTGCTGGTATGAGAAGTGAATGGTTTAAGTGCTTAAGTTGAAAGTTTGTCTAGTTCCAAGGGAAAAATTGAAGAGCAGACTTTGTGGAGCCTGGAATAGTTATACCCTAGCTAAGCGGCGATGCCCGGCTCGCAAATCCACACAAATAGGTTCATAGGTTGGTACTGGGCTATCTGCCCGAAGGCATATATTAGCCCAGCCATGTTGTGCGGTATTCACTGCCCCTTTAGTAGTTCCCTAGACCCTTGTACTAGCAGCTAGTACCCTTGGCCCCTATCTAGTAGTGCTGTTGGTGTGATCTCTGGTGTGAACTTTCTGTTACCCATCCACTCATCAAGGTTCCTCTTAAAGAGTGATAGTGAGAGGCTCTGTCTTATGTAGATCGGGACCCTGTTCCATAGTAAGGGAAGTCTCTGTGAAGGGAATCTATCCCTCCAGCATGTTCTATTCATTGTTGTGTTGAGGTTTATATCCCTAGAGCATGTAGCTCAAGTAGATTTGGTTTTGCTAAGATGGAGCATGTTCAACAATTCTGGGTTGGACATGGCTCTGTACATTAGACAGAGATCGCCTCTGAGAAAGTGGTATGCAACAGAGAACAGTCTTAACTTTTTCAATCGTGCTGCATTGGGCAACTGATTGAGGCCAGTAATCCTCTTGGTTAGGTACCTCTGTGGTCTCTCCAGCTGCTGGAGATGTCTAGCCAGGTACATTCCAATTGGTGCATTGTACTCAATAATGGGTCTGATGAGGGAAGAGTAGAGGGGCACCATTACATCCTTAGATCTTGATGTGAACTCTTTCATGATCAGATGGGTCACATAGAAGGATTTTCTAACCACTTTGGCAACATGGCTATCAAAGAAAAGCTGACTTTCTACTTGGGTCCCTGGAGCCCTTATTTCTTCTTTAGCTTTCAGGAGATTACCTCCTATGTTGTAGTTTGCGGGTACTCTGTTTTTTCCAAATGTGGGGTTTAGAGCAGGGAAATGAAAGAGATAGAAATTATCCCAAAATGGCCAATAAACTACCAATTTCTGGGCTGAAACAACTCCTCCAGGGACAGATAGGCTGCTCAAAGCTCCCTCTCTTAAGTGAACAGAGAAACTTCCTTCTATCCAAGTAAGGTATGGGCAAACACAGAAACTTGATTCAAATGTTTTGTTAATATCACCTACCATAAGTTTTAAACTTTCCTTTCTTTCTAAAATCACCAGCCATTTATCTTATGATCATTAGTAATTCTTGACAGCCTTTTCCTTTTATACCATACAAACTCTCTTTCATAATATAATTCATCTTATTTTCAAGTCTTTTCTGTATTATTTTCATAACTATCTTATCTGCATTATTTAAAATTATCGGTCTCAAATTCTTTATATCTTATTTTTTTCCATATGAATTTTAAAACTCCACTGCATAATGTCTCATGCTTGAAACCCTCAATTAACCATTCATGTAAGACCTGTAATATATATATTTCTGTCTTTCTGCTAAGTTTTTGCACATTTCAAATCCGATTCCATCTGGACCTGCAGCTGATTCTATATTCAGTTTGTTCTGATACATTATCTATTTAAAACAAAATAATTTTATTTTTTCATTTCCGTATTCATTTGTTATGATAATTCTTTTAAATTCCATGTTTTATTGTATTCTCCCCATGTTGTTTTACACATTTCTTCTACATAATTTATTATAATTTCCATAATTTGAGATTGACTTCTCCTTATTTCTCCTTATTTGTCTTTCATTCCCCTGTTATATAATCTGCCCTTTTACTGTTTTACTTAAATAAGCTGATATTTTTTTTCCCTTGTAAAAGATTATTTAGTTTTCTCAAAATAATTTTCCCCTTGTAATAGATTCCTTAGTTTTCTCAAACTTTCTTTTACATAGTTGTTTCTCTTTATCAAAATTTTCTTTCTTATTTCTTTCTAAGCTTTCAAGTATTTCTTCATATATTTTAGTATATCATTGTTTTCACATATTTTTTGTTTTGTTTTGCCACTGTAAAAACTTTTTATATTATATTTTGAAAATAATCCACTTTTCTTATCAGATATTACAGAACTCTCTCATGGTAAAATGATTCATAATTGTATTATCATCTCTTTCCCTTTTCATTACAGTCTTTTTCATTTATCCTTTTTATACCCCTTTCTATTTTAATGTATTCTTTATTTTCATTTGTTTCCAGCTGTATATCTAGATGTGTAAATCTTGTTACAACCGAGTCTCCTTCCCTTATATTTATACTTTCGAGGATCAGATTTTAATGTGTCTCTTCTATATGGCCATATTTCTTTTTTCCATAGTACTAACATATTCATAACTTCTCTCATTTAAAATAAATCTTTTTATTCTTTTTTCTATAGCTCTGAACCTTCCATGTCCAAAATGAGGAGCACTAGCCCTCATAATGTGGAACAAATGGGTAAAATGTGGAACACATACTAATGGCTTACTAACAATGTCAACTAGGAAGGTCATAGGATGGTTAAAATATGCTGGTTTTAATTATAAAGAAGATCTTTTAATTAATTAATATGATTAATTTCTATTTACAATGGATTTCACTTAAAAAATTCCTAACACTGAATGTGTGACAGAGTCTTTCAATGTGGAACTTTGAGGAACTTCGAGGAACAAGAACTTTTTAAGACCCCAAATGAGGTGCATTCCTCATAATGAGGTACACTTGAGAGGTATGCTTCTTTCTTTTCCCCCTTAAATCACAATTAAAATCTCTTGTTATTATAATGTTCATACTTATAACTATATAATCTATCAATTGTTGAAATAAAGTATCCCTTTCTTTATAAGAGGTGTGTGTGTGTGCATATGTGTGTGTATATATATATATATATATATATATATATATATATATAAAACTATAGGTCTTAAACTTTACTCTGCCATCTTAAATATACAATAGTGAGTCTCACCATCTTAACTAATGTAACATCAAAAATTTTCACAAATTTTCTACATAAGATTGCTATAAATGAGCAATTTTCATGATCAACGTTCCCAATTATTTTTCCATTCCATACTGACTCTGTTTGATATCTGTCTTTTTTTTGCTAAAAACCTTGTATCTTTCAAAATAATTACATCAACATCACATTCTTTACACTATTCTAGAATTATCATCTTTCTATTTATGTTCTTTATACTATTTACATTTACTGATATAATCCTTAAGTTATTGGTTTCCCTGTTCCTTAATTTAGTGGTAATCATCCTTTAATCATTCTGGTATTTTAATTATATTATCCATTATATTTCTTTTTCTCTTTTAAATTTGTATTTTTAAATTTCCTTTTCTATCATTTACTCTTTACCAATAGATTTTTTTTAACTTATACTATTTTCCAGCTTATATCTTCTTCATCACTGACCCATGCATCTGTTTCTATTTCATCTTCTTCCTCTTTTTTGTTACAGTGTTTTTCTAAATTATTTTCTGTTACTTTTATTTCATCAATTTTTTTATTCTATACCTTATTTTTACTATTTATTTAATTATTTTCCTTCACAGCCTATCCATGTGTGTCCAGTTTTTTTTACATCTGTAACATTCAAGTTCATTTTTTTCACATCATGTCCCATTTTCTCCCATATGTAACATTTCATTTTATCACAATTACTCACTAAATGTCATTTTCTACCACAAAAGAAACCTGTTCTTGGTTGTTCCCAATATCTTACCATACCCTTATTACCTTCAACATTTATAATACTTGGGATATGTAAGATTTTTTTTTCATTTTCCATTTTTAAAACAGCATTACAATCTCAAGCCCCAGTCTATAAACCCCTAATATCAAACACTTTAGAAATGTCCATCACTTTGTTACAAAACGTCTTTAAATGTTTTTTAAAGTCTCTCAACTTCTGTTCTGAACTCTATGCATGTTTTCTTTTTTTGTTTCTCGAAAAAATACTTTAACTATATATTCATTCAATGGGTTATCATTCTGTCTTTTTTCATATTCACATAATTTTTTTCCATACTTTGTGCAGTCTCAAAAATAATGTTAGAGAATGGTTCTTTATTTATCAAAATAAAGGCTCTTATATTTTGTGTTTTAGTACCCAGTGGAAGAATAATCGTGTCCCATATTTCATATCTGTCTATTTCCATGTTCCTTTTACTCTTGATCCTTACAGCATATCTTCTTTTACTTTTTTTTTTTTCTTCTTCAGCTCTCCACTCTGATTGGCAACTTTCTACATATGTTTTCCTTTTAGGCAATTCTTTATTCTCAAAAATACTCTCAGCTTCTTCTGCTTGGATTTTTTTCTGTTATTTCTCCCCAGAAGACATTGTTTTCTGGCTTACTTTGTGCCATAATTTCTTAAAGTATATCATTCCGCAAGCCTCATGACCAGAGAGTTCCATTAGAGCAATTCACTTTCTCTATACTATCAGTCAGCTTGAATAATTATTTTTGAAACACAAGCTATGAGTCTTCTACATAATTTCTCACTTCTACAACAGAGCTGGCATTTGTCTCCACTCCATTAGGCATTGCATCCATCTTGCACTCAATTTTGCCAGCTGCCACTGTGCCGGGAAATGGATGTGTGCACATACACCAGGCTAATCATGAGTACAGAATGATGAGTAGGGAAGTTTCCCAATGCCCTGATTAAATATCCCTAGCAGTCAGTATAAATACCACCTCAGGTCTCCCTTGAAAAGAGGCTACTAGCCTAGTGGGACTAACCTAATCAACAAATGTTCAATAAATAAATAAATATAATAAAGCACCATTGGTGGTTGTAACTACTGGATATGACTCCTTGACCCCACAAAATACTTGAAAAGGTAAGCAACCCTCAGGAATCTTGCTCTTCCACTTGACATAAAGACGTAAAGGCGCATTTGTGCATCATTAAGTATGTTAGTGTGTTTGCGTGCATGAGTGAATAAAGATAATTGAGGGTGGTTATCCAATTAATTATATTTTACTTGAATACTTTACATAGAGCTTAATCTACTTTATGATCATTTAGCTATTAGATTGTATTTCCTATTAAACAACTCAATTACTTTATGTAAAGTACATTTATACTAGTTTTTGTTTGTGACTGACTATGGGTGTTGGTTTGTAATTCATACCCCCAGAAGGTTTTATTATGATCGACTAACTATTCATAGTAAGGATAAGTTTTATGAAGAAAGTAGTTACTAATTTATTTTACAAAAAATAACTTCTGATTTTTTTATGAATAATCACTTTTAAATCAATCTTTTAACTGAATTTTTATAAAATGATTTTATTACATACTTTTATGTAGATTTTCTTTATTTATTAGTTTTGCAATAAACATTGTCTCTGCAGTTTCATTATGTACCTATACACTTGAGGATTTATTAGCACAAGGCTTTTTGCTTACATTTGTGAAAAATACAACAGATACATATTTATGTCACTATAAGTAAGCTTTGACAACTGTAACACTATTGTTGAAGGAATGGTTAGATTACTGTAAAACAATTAATGATCAGAAATTATAAAAGGGAACAATATGATAGGAAAGGAAATTAGTGCAGAATGGAAACCCGGAAAATTCAGTCAGGATGAAGAACATATAATGGAAAGTAATATTACAGATAATCAGGAATTATATGGAACTCCAATAAAGTCATACAGATATAATTTCAAGGTCAATGGGAGAAGACTGGGTAAAGTTATTAAAGAATATATCAATATCACATAATTTAAGTTCTGTTAAAGGTAAAAAAAAAAGGAAATGACACCAAAATAATTTGAAATGCAAAAAGAAAGATTTTACTGAAAAATATAGAAGTAGAAGCAGAAGAGGTAATCAAAACACAAGAGTTACTTAATGTGTCAGTTGCTAAATATGAAATGCATATAGTTTAGTCTTTCCAGTAGTCATTATTAAAAAAAGAGGGACAAAAAAAAGAAAAAATACAAAATAAAGATGTGGTAGATGATAATATTAACCATGACACATATGATGGAGTGAACATTAATCAACTTCATAAAAGGAATATACAGTAAGCAACAGATATGGAAGAGAGCGTAACTGCTTTGAGAGCTATATATATTGAAGTTGATGTAATCCAAATATCAAAAAGCGGAGGGGAAGAACCAGTTTTAAAGGAGAGTAGTAGCAACAGGTCTTCCAGTTATAAAAAGAATCAAAGACCAAAAGTTATTATAAGCGAGTTAAAGAAACTAGATAAAAACATAAAAATTAAAGCTAGCAACACAGACATTTTAAAAAGAAAAAAAAAACATAAAAAAGTAAAAAAATAAATGAACTTGACAACTTAGAGTACATCTTTCATAGCAAAAAAAAAATCAAAATGGCACTGATATTTGCATAATCACAGCCCCAATATACAGAATGGGATTGCAACCAAAGATGGAATAACTTGGGGTAAAAACAAGGGTGTATATACAAGTGACATATCAGTCAACAGCTAAAGCCTCTGATAAGACTTAATAAAGAAATGACTATAGTTTGTTAATGGGCGCAGAACCACTCACCCTTGTAGTTATTTGAAGATTTTTCTAAAAAAAAGAAAAAACAAAATCATTTTTATGTCTGGAGCCAATTATTTGATTAATATTCCAGTAGAGCCTATAAAGGAAGCTGTAACACCTACATTTAAGTTCAGTGTAGGTAACCAATTAAAACTAATTGCCTCACCCAAATTGCTCAGGCAAATCTGAAGACAATTTATATAAAGATATTGAGCATGCTTGGAAACAATTTTATAGATATGTAAGATGTGGTAGGAGTAAAGACATACACACTGATAAACTCTGTGTACATTCTAAAATTTATTCTCATGCACAACAGATTGTAGATAATAATATTTACAAAATCTTACACAAAGCAGTTTGGTTCCATAAAGGAAGCAATAAATTGTACTAGTAACATCAAAGTAACTTCAGCTCTTGAAATAAAATGAGATTATATACACAAAGACCCATGCAAATTGGACCCAAACAAACCCAAGGAGAAAACAGCATTAGTAATAATGACATGATAGCACTTCAGGATGCTCTTACAGTAGTATTACATCTGTTATTAGCTAGATTATTTAGGTATGGTGAGAATCTTCAATAATGAAGACACGCACTTGTTAAACCCATCTTTAAGGGAAAGGGGAATAGGAGAAATCATATGCCATATATACCCATACTTTACTTTCCTGTTGTGGAAAAAATAATGCATAAAGTTATCTGAATAAGTTATTGTCAGAATTGGATAGGTTGGGACTTGAAACCACGTGTGGATAGAAAAAAGCATACATGAAACTGGGTTGAAAATAGGTTTATGTAACATGGTGTTCCATAGTAATAACAGCTATAAATGAAAAAAATGTGTTGTGTTGTAATTTATATAGACTTAACTTCAGCCTTTGATAGAGTCATGCACAAAACACTGATTAGTAATTTAAAACAGCTAGGTGCTAATGTAATCTAAATAAGATGGATAGTTGTAGGGCTTACAAATAGGTCATGGCAGGTATTACACAGCATTTGAATGGGTGAAATTCTATGTTGCATTCAGGATGTCCCACAGGGCTCTGTCCTAGGCCCATACTTGTTTAGGTTATACCTTTCAAATCTGACTTTTTCATCTGAGGTGTTCTATAGTCTGTATGCGGATGACTTGTAAAATGGGTAAACTGATTACATCTGTTATAATTGGGACATGTCTGCAGGGGTCTATATTACCAGATCAAATGTAAACTGGTAATATCGAAAGCCAAAAACCGCGAATGGCTGCTTTCAAGCAGGGAAAGAATTCCTTGGCCGTTATGCAGATTTTGCCCTTTTCTCCAATGCAGAGTGATCTCAGAGTTGGTTTATTTAGTTGGGGGGCACAGCCCCCCACAATGGGGGTGTGGGGTTGAAGCCCCCACTTTATTTGGGTTTAAAAGGTTTTTTTTTTTTTACAGCCAAGGGAATTCTTTCCCTGCGTGGAAATGGTCGTTGGCGGTTTTTGGCTTTCAACATTACCAGTTCGATGTTTAGGTATTCAAAAACCTAAATGTTCGATCTGGTAATATAGACACTGTCTGCAGAAGAGCTTTACTAAATTAACCCTTTGTGCACAGAAGAATAATATGCAGATAAATACATCAAAAACTAAGCAAATGAGATTTGGAAGACTTTGATTAAAAGCTTGAGATTTAATACAGCATACAGTGATTGAAACTAGATTAATTTAAGGACCAGGTTATATAGGTAGATCCAGCTTTGAGTTTTTATGATCATAATAATCATTTGGATAATGATAGTTATAAAGCTATAGGCTGTATAAAAAGATTTATAAAGTCTAGTAAATCAGAAATGATAAAATCATTGTTTGTAAGTTACATCAGATCCAATCTAGAGTATGGAATAATAATATGGAAACCTTGCAAGAAAACTAGCATGAGTATATTTAAGAGTACAGCAAAAATATACCAAGGACATCCATGGGTGTGAAAACTGAAGTTATACATATTTAAGAGGAGACCTCATTCGGGGATATATAGTTTTATTTTATTTATTTTTTTAAATAAATAAAAAATAAAAATATATTTTTTATATATATTATAAAAATAAAAAAAAATAAATAAAAATATAGGGAATTTATAGCCAATTACTTCTGGGGAAGTTTGGAATTATCTAAGTGTAGCAGAGAATAATCAGACAACCTGTGTTGGAGATTACATATGAATGATAAATACACTTATTGGTTCTCTGAAAGAGGATCTGATGCATGGAATAGACTACCAAATTAAATTAAAGTTTAGATATTTTTAAGAACAACTTGTACACTTATTGTGTGAGTGATTGTACTGGTATAATGGCAGGCTTCAAGGGCATTATTATCTGTGTCTGAAATATTTGTATTATATATGCATATGGGAGAAGTTATCAACTGTTACTTTGTAGGTTTATGTACCTCTAACACAATGCACATAATGTATTTCACATGACATCTACAGTTTTTTTCCTAAAGTAACAGAGGGTGATGTAAAATGTAAACAATACAATACAAAAATAAGAAGACTAAAAGGAAAAGTAGAAAAAGAGATGAGTAATGGAGAAGTCAAAAAAATAGAAATTGAGGTAATGGAACAACTGCAAAGAGAAGGATTTAGGGTAGAATATCAAATGCAGAAAGCACCTCAACAGGAAAGAGCAATGGATATCCAAATTAAGGGGAAACCATTGGAACAGGAAGTAACTGGTCAGGTGCCATATCAAGATATTGTGGAGCCTTCCACAGGAAACCAGTATAAACATTCATTTGAAGCTAGACAGCAAGGAAAGGAACAGGAAACTGTGGAAACTCTGCCGCAGTCAATGTTGAGGAGAGATAGGCCAGCGAGTTCTCATATGACAGAACAACAGATGACACAGGATGAAATTGAAGAGGAATGTGTCACAGGAAGATGCTATAGAACTTTCTATAGAATGCCCACAGGAAATGGAAAACGAGGGATGTGTCCTCAGTATGGAAGAAAAGGAGTTAATGAAGAGTTGCTTGATTTAATAGACAAAGATAGATATATCAAGATCAATGAGAGAAATAGACTGCAGAAGGTTAATAAAACCCCAAAAGTCAGAACCTTGATAAAACAAATGAACACAGTAATTAGGACTGTCCATAGAGACCCATGCAATATAACAGAAGTAAACAGAATATATTACTGTGCTGCTAAATTAATAACTGATAAAGTTCTACCACAGGAACATAGGGTAGCGAGGGAAAAGAGGGGGTGAAAGAGAATGCCATCATGGAAATATCGAATAGAGAAAACTATAAAGCAGTTAAGACAAGAAGTATCATTGTTAGAAGATTATTGAAGAGGAACCAGATCAACAAAAATATTAAGAAAGATAGACGTGATAAAAGCAATGCGCAGTATTAGAACAGACCAGGATCTATTATGCACTATTGGAGATAACAGTCTAAACATTTCAAAACAGGCGGAAAGACTTAGAAGATACAAAGATAAATATAAGGGAAAAGCACAAAATAAACAATTTACTGATGACCTAAAAAAGTTTTATAGAGAATTGTGAAATAAGGTAAAAGGAATTGATAGACCGCCAAAAAAAGAAGTAGATACATTTTGAAGAAGTATCTATGAAAATCCTGTGGAACATAACAAAGATGCTAAATGGATAAAAGAAGTAAAGGAAAGAATAAGAAGTTTAAAGGTACAGGATATGAAATGGGATGAAATAACATCCAGAGAGACTGAATTAAAGTTGAGAAAAGCCTCTAACTGGAAAACCCCAGGCCCAGATGCAGTACCTAACTTTTGGCTTAAAGTATTAACTTTTTTGCATGAGGATTTAGCCATGAGTAAGAACTATTTATATGCGTACCCCAAACATACACCACAGTGGTTAACAGGAAAAACAATGCTCTTACTTAAGAGAGAACCTGCAAACTACCTTAAAAATTATAGACCAATAACTTGTCTTTTGACGACATACAAAATATACACAGGAATTGACCCCGACAGACTTTATAGTCATTTAAAAGAAAACTCAATTATGGCAATAGAACAAAAGGGGAATAAAAGAAAGTCATATGGAACACAGGGCCATTTGTTGTTAAACAAAGTTATAGTGGAGAATTGTAAGAAGGGAAAGAACCTAAGTATGGCATGGATTGACTACAAAAAAGCATTTGATAGCATCTACACTCCTGGATAAAAGAGTGCTTAAAAATGTATGATACACCCTACACTGATTGACTACATTGCAGTAACCATGAAACAGTGGCAGACCACTTTGCAATTAAGCCATGATAAAGGACAGATTACTATCCCAGGGCTAAACATGCAAAGGGGGATATTCCAGGGTGACTCTCTGTCACCCTTGCTATTCTGTCTTGCCATTAACCCATTAAGTTGTTTACTTAGCTTATGCTATGGTTATAATTTGCTTCTAGAAAACAACAAAGTCTAATGACTTCTCATCTTCTCTTTGTCAGTGATTTAAAATTGTATACCTTGTCAGATGAGGAACTGAAAGCACAGCTGCAGGTTGTCAAAACTTTTTCAGATGATATTGGAATGTCATTTTTTTCTTGATAAATGTGCAAAACCAACCTTTAAAAAAGGAAAATTGCTGCACCATTAAAACATCAGTTTGGGACAAGAATGTGATATAAAACAACATGAGCAAGAGGTGGTGTATAAATACATGGAAATTGATAAAGGATCAGCAATAAAACACAAACAAATGTGAATAAAGCTTAATAAGGAGTACTTTAGAAGACTTAAATTAAATCTGAAAACAGCAATCACACTTAGGAACAAGATCCAAGCTATAAATCAATTTGCTCTTCCTGTCTTATAAAAACAGAAGCAGCAAAACAAACTAAATAAATAAAAATGCTGGTAAGCAGAGTTTCACAGGCACAAATCACTCAGGTGGTGATAAACTAAAGGTGTATTTAATGATAAAAATCCACAAGAAAAACAAAATATAAGCGCTTTTGTTAAACAAGTGTTAACTTCATCAGACACCATTAAAATGTAAGACAGCCATTTATATACATATAAAAAACACTCTGATTGGGTAAGCAAAGAGAGGCAGCTAGCTAAGCAACACTGAGACAGAACATTAATTAACCCCTTGATGACTGTGTTACAGTTGAAACTGTTGCATCTTAAATACAACTAAAACTTGTAATTAAAAGATAAATTATTAGTCTCATACTTGTGTCATGAATGATTATAAATAGGATAAAACTAAAACCAAAGTAATTTTTAAAAATCTCATGTTAAATATTCACATAATGCTAAAATGTTTACCAAAGCCAAATACATACAAAAGTGCTTGTGCTTAACAAATGTTTTGAGATATTTTGTTCCTTTCTAGGGCTTTTAATTTCAGTACAGGAGAGATGGATGTCCTGTCATTTATCCCTGGCCATTTATCTGCCTGTGGCAAGATTTGCCACCTTAACTCCTTTAGCTCTAATTGAAGTCCCCAGGGCTTTTTGTCACTGATGTCTACATGGTCTATTGCCTTAAATGTGAAATTGTGGCCAGTATTGTCCTGAATATGCCTAGCTAAAGCATTATTAATATTATTCTTTCTTATGGCATAGTTGTGTTCATAAATTCTGGTGTTAAATTTCCTTTCTGTTTTCCCTAAGTAAAATGCTAGGCATTGGTCACATGTAGCCATGTAGACCACTGCCTTGGAGTGACAGTTATATTTACCTTTTACATAATGGTCTATACCATTCACTGTAAATTTGCTGCCTGATTTCACCTTGTGACACCAGTTACAAGACTCACATTTGTACATCCCTACATGTCCTGTTCTAGTGTAGTTAGAACCTTTCCTAAGAAGGTCTTTTAAGTTTGAGCCCCTTCTGTATGTAACTATAGGTCTTTCTCCTATTTGTGCCCTGATGTACAAGTCATCCATTAAAATGTCCTAGTTCTTATAAAAAATGGACATCAAGTGGTATGAGTCAGAGTTGAATGTAAGCACCATAGATCTACAAAAAGAACTTTTTGCCAACTCAGGTCTCCCCTCTTCAACTTCAGAGGGGATGTTGTCTAGTGTGCTTTCCCCAACTATGGGCTTAAAATGCCCTACTCTTCTTTTACCTATCACTTCCTGCATAAGCTCATTGAGGAAGTCCGCTGGGTACTTCAGGGCATAGTTTTTAAGTTGTCGCATTCAATAAGAAAATCTTCTTCTCTGGAGATCATACGGGCTTCTCAAACTAATTGCCCTTTAACTACCGACCTCTTTTGATGCTTGGGGTGGGAGCTAGTGTAATGCAGGAACAGATTTGAGTAGGTCTCTTTCTTGTGGATCCTAGTAGCATACTTTTCATTATGTGTGTCTTTGTATAAGTGGACATCAAGGTAATTCATATAATCCAGGTTAATCACCCAAGTGAACTGCAGAAATGTAGTGGTGGTGTTAAGGTATCTCAAAAACTCTTCCAAAACAACCAGTGACCCATTCCATATCAAGCTGATATCATCTTGGTATCTATAATACAGTTTGACCTTAGAATAGTGCTGAGACTGAAATACATAATTTCTTTTCCAATATGCCATTACTATATTCGCAAATGCCCCACCACAAACTGAACCCATTGCCACTCCTATGGTCTGCAAAAAGTACCTGCTATTAAAGGAGAAATAGTTGTTTCTTAAAACAATTTCTAATAATTCCAAAATTAGACTAATTTTCTCCTGGTTAACTTTGTATAACAACAGTAGGTCACCCACCCACTCGAGACCAATTTCTTGTGGGATGACCATGTATAGGTCTTTTACATCTATAGTGACCATGATGTCACTTGCGTCATACCTGGTTTTGTTCACTTGTTCTAAAAAAGCCCAGGAGTCTTTACAAATTTGGCTTTCATTACGCAATATTTTCTTCAGCTCATGGTCTAAAAAGTGGGTGCAAGCAGTGGTAATGGAGTGTCTTCCATCCCCTAAGGGCCTCATAGGTGGATCTTGGAAATACCAAAGAATACTGGTAACCTTGGGGTAATGATTTTAAGGTAGTTATGTAAGGAAAGGTCGATTCTTCTTCCTGTCTTATAGTTTTGGAGTGATTGTCTGGCCCCAAAAAGTGTTGGATGCTTCATGCTCACCAAATGATTTATAAACATCAGTGTATACCAAGATTATATATTCCCCATTCTGAAGATGGGTCTCCTTAAAACTGATTACATGTATAGATATGCAATCGTGGGACTCCACACATATCTACTGACCTCACAAGATCCAAATGTGGTGAAAGTTTTGAAACATGAGGAGAATAAATCTAAGATGACATCTCTGCTTAATTTAGCAGAAGCATATGGAAACCCACAGACCGTGTTAGAAAATGGATACAAAACTGCCCTACCACATACAAGAAACTTTGTTGAACATGTATTAAGACTGATGAAGGCTGCTTCTATCTGTTTAAACACTTCAGGTTGCATGATCAACAGCCGACACAGAGGATGGTGTACTCAGTGAATGGTATCTGTGGGCTGCAGTATGGGTAGGGTTAGAACATATACCCCTGTCTGTATATGCAACCATAGTGGGCTGCAGCTCTCTTGACAGTGGTAGTAGGCTTAGACCATCCACTAGCATCCCATAGTGGGTTGCTTTCTTTTTGTAATGAACATCATCAAACACAAATTTAAAACACCATACAGCATCTACCACCTCAATTTATATAGGATGAAACATCACATGACTTAATTCCATAAATTAAAAAAAATCTGAGAAGCTCTTTTCCTTAAAATACAGTTTAAAGCTACAGTATAATTAAGTCCTGCCTTAAACATTGCTCCTAAAACACATTGCAAATATAATTCTCAAATTTGTAATAAATTATTAAAATTCCCACCACTTAAATCTTTTTTGGGTCTCTTAATAACTAAAAACCTAAATTTCTTAAACTCTTTTCATTCAATAGCATGTCTTGCTAAAGCTTTACAAGGTGTGAGAGAGGAGAAATTAGAATAACATTGAAGAGTGCCCATGTATTTAATAGAAAAAGAAGGGGATAAAGCAAAAGTAGTGAAGATTGTACAGCAGGAATTGGATAAAGTGGATGAGCTGAATGGAGAAAACTGGGATGAGATTAAGTATAAAATTAGAGAAGGAATTCATAAAGAGTGAGTTTTAGAGAAAGAGATACTCAAAGAGGAAGTTGTGGATGGAATTATTAGATATCCAAAGGATAAGTAAACATTGGAAAGGTAGTCAGAATCAAAGGAAAAGGGAGATCAAGAGGAAGATACAAAAGGAGGGGAATGACAAAGTATGGCTGAAGAAAGCAGCAATAGAAATCATACCTCTCAACTGTCCAGAGTTTTGCAGAATGTCCAGCTTTTTGCATCGTAGTTTTGTCTGTTCCTCGTAAAAATTGCAGTTTTCTGCCAAATCAGTGAAGACAAACGTCACTAAATCTAAATAATGACAGACATTTGAGTTTCAGACTTCATATTCTTCAGAAAAGTACATAATAATGCAAAACCTGTTACTCTAACACATTTTTTAAGTTTATAAGAGCAATATTTAAATATTTCCCTATTTTTTGGGCCTTTGTCCCCCATTATATCTGGCTTTGTTCAGATTTCTTGCACTGAGAGGTTAAGAGGTATGGTAGAAAGCTACTTTGATATGAACCCCAAAGAAACTTAGGCTTTAGCAATGAGATTCAGACAACAAGATAAAGAAACAAGAAACACGGAGGAGATGCTAGAGAGAATGTTGGAGGTATTTCAGGAATACTATCAGGAACTATACACACAGGGGAGGAGGAGGAGCTAGAAGTTCAATATGAGGAAGAAGGGTGGGATACTGATGGGAAAAAGACGTTGACAGAAGAAGAGAGTCCCTAGCATAGAGGAGATAAAACAGGAGTGGGGTAAGAATGCTTGTGGCAAAATGCCAGGAAGTGATGTGCTGCCTGTTGAACTATGGGAGCTAAATAAGATTTAGGTGATGATGATTTGGAAATGTTTGTTTAATAAAATACTGGAAGCAAAAAATATCTCCTGAGTATGATGGCATACAAGCCAATTTCAGTTTTAAACCATGATTATAAGTGTGTTATGCAAATTCAGGCTAATAAATTGGGGAATCCTAAAAAGGATGATTCATGAAAATCAAATGCATTTTGTGGCAGGTAGGACAACAGATAATTTAATAAGGGCTCTACTAGGCATTTAGGATACAGTGGAGAAAGGACAGGAATTAGTATATGTTTCTCTGGATGCTGAGAAGGAATTTGACTGAATGGGATGGTCATGTATGTTGCAGACTGTAGAAAGCTGGAGGTTTACAGGAAGGTGTAACGATGGCTAAAGTAGCATGAAAGAACTACAGCAAGCATGAAGATACGAATAAGGTTTCAAAAAAAGATTACTATAGAAAGGGTTATAGGCAAGGGTGTCCCCTATCTGCTTTTTTGTTTGCTATGTGTCTGGAACCTTTGGCAGAGATAAGGAACTTTGAAATCAAAAGGCATAAATGGGGAGAAAGAATAAGAAAATTATTTTGTATGCAGATGATATTTTAGTCTTAATGTGAAAATATGAAGATAAGGAAATACATTTGCAAAATTTTGGGCGGGTGTCAGAATATAGGGTAAATGTAGGTAAAACAAATGTATTAAGGACAGCAGAGGTTAGGAGGGATGAGGTAAGAGAGGGGCTATGAGAGGAAAAGAAAGACAGGATTAAATACTTTGAAATTTGGTTAAGTGGCACTGTCTATAGTTCCTTATGGAAGATTATAAATTTAAATCTAGATCAAAGAATACAAGTGTTTCAAATGCATATAATACCACAATTTATGAACAGGATTTCTGAGAGCTGCCTGAAAAAGGGTTGTTGAAAAAAGTCAAGTAAGTGTACACAGAATTTATGTGTAATGGAGAAAAGCAGAGAGTCACCTGGGAATATATGATGGAACCGAAAGAGAGAGAGAGGTGTGGGGCACTGGATCTATTTTTAGTCCTTCAAGTCCACATAATAGCAAATCTCATTAGACTACTGGACAGTGATGATACAGCATATTGGAAAGATGTGCTTAAGACCAAGGGAAAGACTTAGAGGACAAACAGTGATATAATTACAACTTTACTAGAAACACCATCTCAAGACTTAAGGTTGGACATGATGAAGGGATTGAAAAGGGTTTTTCAGTAAAAAAATTTAAGGATGCACAAAGGAGGGTTTAATGAGAAAGGATTGTAAATATGGGTGGATTAGAACAAGATAAGTGAATAAGAAATATGATTTGGAGGTGAAGGGTACAATGAGATAGTATAATATTTGCCACAGGTAGAGGAGGAGGACAGAGTGAATACATGGGCTGGAAATACAGGAGGAATATCAGATAGATGATGATTTAGTCTGGGAGTATGAAGGAGTGGTGAAGAGATGGATGAGAATCTGAAAAAAGTAAAAGAAGCAAAGCAGCCTCCTCAGTTGGTAAATTAAATTGTTTGGAGAAGGGAGCAAGAAAGTCAGTCAATAGGTTTGGGAAAAGGTTGGAGAAATTGATAAAGCAATTGATAAAGATCTAGGATCACATATATTGGACATGGAATTGGATATTATGACTTCCCCAAAATGGCAACAAAGGCAAGGAGATTTAAGATTTTCACCAAAACATAATGTTTGTATGAATATCTTTATATGACACATAGGTTGTCAAGGGTTGTATGGCATCTGTAGGAAATACAGAGAGAAAGGGGGACATAGAAGCACATTCTCTGGGATTGTGAAGGGTTTTAAAGAGAAACTAGTAGAGGGAGAAAGGGAAAGATTCTCAGGCAGAATTTATCACCAAAATTATTTTTTGCTGGGATTTTAAGAACTAGACCCAGAGAAAGACAGAGATGATGGGCCTATTGATGACAATATGTAAACAAGCAATCATGAGGAAGCAGAAAAAAGAGAACCTCCAAAATGGGAGGAGGTAGAGAAAATTATGAACAAGGTAATGAAGGAGGAAGAGTGTACTAAAGGTAGTGAGTTTAGGGAAATTTAAGAAAAAGAGTAGTAAGTGGAGTTTAGAAAAATCAATTTAAGGAAAAAGAGTGTGACTTCGAAGATGGCTGCATACTGAGTAATAGCTTAATCTCGGCTCTCCCAGTGTGAAAACAGAAACATAAAAAAGACAGCCAGTGAACTTGCTTTTGTGGGTAATGTTTAGTAACTGGCTAGTAAGTGCACTACCTTGATGCCAGCAAAAAAAAAGAACTACTGAGGACCTGAAAGAAAATAAGCTACAAACGGTGAAGAAGAAACATGGAAAGAGTCCTGTAGCTGTTCAGCAAAAAGAAGTGCAAGCTTCAGACATGACTTCCAGTAACCTAGAGGAAAGTATAAGACAACTGCACTCAGACCTAATTAAAATAAACAAAACACTGGTGATTATAGCTACTCAAATAATAAAAGTCTGGAAAAAATGGAAGAAGCATTAAACAGATATTCAGACAAGATCATAAAACTGAAAAAATTAGAAGTAGAAATGAAGAAAAGGCTTGTTGAATATGAAACTGCTCAACAAGAAATGTTTCAAAAATAATAGAATTATAAGGAAGAGCACATAAGGAAAACCAGAGATTTTGTGCTGTACCAGAGAAGCTGGAAGGAACAGACTGTGTAAATTTTATGAAAGTACAAGTAAGCAACTGAATTGGTATTGCACAGCAGGAGTTGTTAATTGAAAGAGCATATTATGTGTATGCTTCAAACCTGGCCATGAGAAAGCAACCTAGACCTTTAATAGTAAAGATGCAATCCGACCGGCAGAAGCTGATTCTGACAAAACTGTGGCAGAAGGACAAAGTACTAAAAGTGGGAGACACCAGAGTGTTTGTGGAGAATGATTCCTCACTGTACACTAGGCAGAAGATGAACAAATGTATTCCACTGTTCAGGGAATATCGAGAACCAGGCATGAGATTCAAACTGCTGTACTCAGCTATCTTCAAAATATTCTTCCCTGGAGGGACAAAATAATTTTTTGATAAAGTACATCCTAAGGAGGAAATACAAAAGTGAGTCCAACAAAAAGTGAGCTGTGAAACAGAAAGAGATTCTGATTCTTGTTGTTCTGGTAATAAAGACCACAGAGAGACTGTACCGGTGAAACCTTTACAAATGTTTCAATGGAAAATGCTGAAGAGAAGGAAGGGAGCATGAGAGCTGACTAGAAGAATTTGAGAGTACATTGAAAATTAAGCAGAGACAGGATTTGGGAGATGGAGATAAACAGGAATAAAACCAGCAACTTGGAAATTGACAAATGTGGGATTATAATGCAATAATTATATTTGTGAAATATGACAGAACAAAAAAAATCTGAAAATATTGGACTTTTCTGGATTTTGGATTTTTGGATTTTGTTGGAATTGTTGGGGACTCTAAAGCATATATCTTACTTCATGTCATTAATGTTCAGAAAAATACTTAGGGAGGGGAAGAGGAGGGAGAAAGTTAACTGTAAGTAAATCAATTTTTTCTTAATAGTACTATTTTATTGTGCATGATTTTCTTTACATGCTATGAAGTAAAGTTTTCTCAATTATCTTTAAGTGTAATGGGATTGTATTGTAAACAGGTGTTCCTGTTTCTTTTTCTTCTCTCTTATCTCTTTCTACTCATTCAGTTTTTAGAAATGTGGGCACTGCCTTGTAAAAACAAAAAAAAAAGAAGAAAAGTCTAGTTAAAGAGCATGACAAAAAAAAATAAAATGCCTTTTCTCGTTCTTGCAGGGAGAATGACTGGATTAAGGTCCCTAGCTTGATCTATTAACAAGTTTTTAGAGAAAACAAGTAAATGAAAATGAATATTGACAATTATAAAGCTTTTTTTAACAAATAAATATGCTTAGTAGGAATTCTGTATCTGGTTTTCATGTCTCCATGGAGACAAGCTGATACAGAGAAATTGGCTAGGAAAAAAGAGAAACTGGCTAGGTGATAATGTTCTCTGAAAGTATTCAGGTGTTTTCCCAGCTAAGAGAGGTATAAAGATAAGACAAAGCCAGACAGTACTTAGTAGAAGCACAGGCTACACCATGCGTCATAGCATGGAAAACCTTTTGTTTAGGTTAACTCAAGTCTGTGAGTGTGGCTGTCAGTTTTGTTCTTATTAGGATGATAAAACTTCAATATTTGAATATGTACATAGTTTTTTGTGTTAGTATTAAGTTAATAGGTTTTAGGGGGTATTTGGGTGTGTGCTTATTTATTTATTTTTTGTTTGAGGGCTTGAAAGAAAGCAAAGTTTTGTAAGAAGTGACATAAAGCTCAAATGTATATGACAAGAAACAACTGTATAAAAGTTCAGCCTGTCAAATAGTGTATATGCAACACAAACGCTGGAATTAGAGATTTAACAAAAAAGGTGTTATACATAAAAGGTGGGAATAATAACTTTTCAATACAGTGATGCTTTTTGTGATGTCTTTGAATGTCAACAGTCTCAAAAATACAAAAAAGAAAGAGTAGAGAACTATATTAAAAAATGGAGTGCAAATAGCTGTGCTACATGAGATATACTTGGAAAGAACTGTGAATATGATAAAGAAATGATTTCAGGATGGTTATTCAGTGGAATACCTGGGACAAAGGAAAGAGGAGCACTAACATTAATTGCAAGAGGAGCTCCAATAATGATAAAAGAGGATAAAAAGGATAATAAAGGTAGATTTGTAGTACTAAGGGGCTACTGGCAAGGCAAGAGAATTACACTGGCATGTACTCATATTCCACCTAAAACTGCTATAATGGAGCTTAAGAAAATTCTGGTTGAAATAATCAGCTTTCAGCAAGAAAAATTAGATATCAATGGGGACTGGAATTTGATTTGCAGCAGTGAAGATGTGTCTGGAGGTCCCAGAAGGGAAAGTATAACAAAGGAGAGTAGACTTTTGAAGAAATTTATGAAAATATTTGGCAAACAAGATATGAATTCAGGTTTCAGACTTCATATCATAGGGGCGTGGCCAAGGATGAACTCAGGATAGCAGCAGATTTCTTCAGCTCCACCAACATAACTACATTAACAGGAAATTATTACTTCAAAATTCAACTAATGGAATAATTTTCTTTCTAAAAACATTTGGAATATCATTACCTTGAATAATATCCAAAAAAGAAAGAAAATTTAACTAATTTTCCTGTCAGAAATCTTTTTGGAAATTTCTCTTTCATCACTTCTGTTCAGAATGAGTTCCAGCAAGGCTAACAGTCAGGATTCCAGCATTAAGAAAGAGCTTCAGGCATTATTATCAACTATACAGCAACTAACAACTAAAATGGACAGACTGGATGTTAAAATTGACAATTTTATAGAGAAAACCACAAAACAAATGGATGTGCTACACCAAGATTTACAACATCAGAAAGCTCAGATAACAGGTATAGAATAGGCACTTAATGATATGGACAACAGAATTAAAGAAGAAGAAGTAAACACTGAATTCTTATTGAAACAAAACACGCACCTTCAATCCAAACTAGATGACTTGGAAAACAGATCCAGACGTAACAATATAATGATTTTTGGACTGCCAGAAAATATAGAAGGTAATAACATTACATCTTTTTTAAATTCTTGGCTTCCCAAAACTTTAGATCTGTCAGAGGCATTTTCTTTTGGCATTGAAAGAGCCCATAGGTCTTCATTCATTTCTAGTACAAATAAAACGTATCCTAGATTAGTTATTGTAAGATTTTTATCTTATGACAAGGAGATGGTATTAAAATCTGCATGGGCTAAATCACCTATAAAAATTAATGAATCAACTGTGCATTTTGACAATGGCTATTCATCTTTGGTAATATCAAAAATAAAGGTCTTTTTACCATTAATAAGAGAGCTTAAGAAAGCACAGTTCAAAACTCATCTTTTATTTCCTTCCTAACTAAAAATCTTTTTACCTGATGGCCCTAAAATTTTTGAAGACCTGGACTCTGCTTTGTTATATATTAAAAAAAAATATTAGACAAAATAGAGGATATGGAATGGGCAAGTCCTTCGTTAAAAAGAATGGCAACAGGAACTTCTTGGAAGACATCAGAGAAACAAAAAAGACTAAAAAACAAATTACATGTTTTATATTTCTTTGAACTCTTTAATTACAGTTTCTGCATTTACAAGAAAACCATAAATATCTTAATGATTTGCACAAAGTTATTCTAATGTGCAAGAACTGAAGTTTGTTTTATGAATAATCAAACTTTCATGAGGAACAAATAACCTGATATAAATCAACTTGTTTCTCTTCTGTAACTAAGAGACCTAAGGTTAGTAATATGTTATATTTTTATTTTTCTTTCTTTCCTTATTTTAAATAGCATTCTCTTTAAACTAAACACATAGGGGAGGGAGAGGGAGGGCAGGGAGGGGGGAAAGATGAAAAGAAGGAAAAAGGGAAAAATAATATATTATCTCTTTAAAATTATTTATGCTGTTTAAATAATACTGCTATATATTATACTATGACTAAATTGCTTAAATACATGATATTAAATAATATGTTATGATATAACTGCAGTTGACTAGAACTAAAGCAGTTGTGAGTAATTTGTCTCAGGTTTTACTTTATTAAAATAAACAGCAAGTAAATATCTATGTAGGTACTTTTTTTTTTTTTTTTTAAGTAACAAGGTTCTGATAATACTGACATGTGTTTGTAACATACTCTGAATGAGAAAATGAAATGGGACACATAAATATAAGTAATGTTTATGTTAAATAATTGAAGGCTTGGTTTCACTGTCTTAGAGACTGCAATGACTTGTGAAGTGCTTCGAGAAGGTTTTACACTGTATAAATCCATTTACATTCACAATGAATGTTTGTCACTTACTTTTATTAAAATTCCCACCAGAATGTTATAAGAGACAATTTAAGTTATAGGTATCCTCGTGAATAGTGTCCTCGAGCCATTTTAAAAGCTTCAACATTCAGCAAATGCACAGAGAAGCTGAAAGCAGCCATTTTGAACTTTGACCCCTGATTTCACACAGACTCATCACAAATTCAAGAAGTAAACCAGTTTCAGGAAGTAGAACTGCTGTAAATGCGGTATTGTGATGAAAAACGAACTTTATGACAACAAAATGTGAGTTTTTCTTTATAATAATTTACTTATTTAAGATATGACTTATAAAATGTAAAAGTTATGATTTTTAATGGCTTAATATGCCATAGTAAACAAATGAAATAATTTAGAATGCATAGAAGCTAAACACATGCATATATGACTCTGAAAGCTTATATAATTGCTGCACTTTAATGCATATAGATGCTTATAATTTATGGATATATAATATTATAATGCATTTATTTTAACTAAGATAAATAAGTATGTGCATTATTATGATTCTATTTCAGAAGAAAATGTCATGTGATACATTTTAAAGCTGCAGTGCAGATATATAAGATATAGCAGGCTTTCATCACAATGATTTATGCATAACTAGAGATCAACATTGCTTTGTAGTATGTTCTTTTATCTTGTATACTGAGAATAATCATTTCTATTTAAATGGTAAGAACAAGTAAGAGAAGGAAGCTTCTAGTGCATGTAGTTTAAAGTTTTAAAACTACTAACAGTACTGTTATGGCAGAAAATATGAATACTCTAATGTAAGTAATGTTTTGAGTCATACTAGCCTGATATAACAAATGTTAGTGAATTCAAATGAACATAAACATATAATAAGAACCTATCATTACAAATTTTTATTAAACTACCAAATGGGTATCCTCTTTATTTTCTTTTTTTTTTTCTTTTTTTCTCTCTCTCTCCTGTGCTCCCTCTTTCAAGATTGTTAGAATGCTATTATGATAATGTACTCATTATATAGAATAGATATACATAGCATTGTTAAGATGATTATAAAAGTTTTATATGATTATACGAAGCTGTTATATAAATTGTTTAAGTCTTGCTATAATAGATAATCAAAATAATGAGTTTAACTCTAGTTAATAGTAGTATTTAATTAATTTGGTGGCAGCTGGAGTACTGCTGCTTAGGATAGGGGGATAACTTGAGTGATATTTGCTACTCGAAGTTGGAGTTTTTAACTCCAGGCTGGATGCATTGTTTAATCCAAACAATATTTTCACCTGATTATTGTTATGTGTATATAGTTTTGACATCCACATCACATTTTATAAACTCACTGTCACTACAAATAAAAGTTAAAATTTCACAAAATTCCATAAGATTTTCACTAAATGTAGCTATAATTAATATAACACCTAAAGGAGGAGACATAATAATACTTACTTTAGTAAATGCTATTCTGATTATATGTTTTATATGTTTATAAAAGTTAAATGGTAACTTTAAAAGGAATTTCTTTAAACATTAATGGATTGAATAACCCATGTAAAAGGGCAAGTTTAATGAGATATATTAATCTGCATAGAGCCAACTTAATATTCCTTCAGGAAACACATCTGAAAAAAGATATAGATAAATTAGCCACTAATAAATACAGTCTTGGTTAGCTCAGAACATCACAGAAAAAAAGAGGAGTGGCTATTTTATGGAACAAAAATATGCCCATACCTAAAATTATTAAGTCATATAAAGATGACAAAGGAATGTTCTGCCTGGTTACAATACAGATTAATGGGAAAACATATACATTGATTAATGTATACTGGATACCAGGAATTGGCACTAATACAGTGAAACACCATCTCAATAAGATTATATCATTTTCTAAAGGAGATATTATTTTAGGAGGAGATTTTAATTGTATCCTGCATGAAAAAGATACTACTACTATAGGAAAAAGGAAAATCACATCCAATGCAAAACATTTAAAGGATTTCATTAATTTATATCATTTGAATGATATTAATAATCAGACAGATTCTAAATCATTACCATATACTTTTTTTTCTAACAGACATAAAACTTATTCAAGAATAGATAGTCTTTATTTCTAACCAACTGGTAACAGACCTAACTAATTATAAGATCATTTCATGCCCTATCTCAGATCATAATTCAATTGTCTTTGAATTTACGGTAAATATTACTTATAATGTCCAGATCAAAAGAATACCAGCATACCTAATTCAACTAAAAGATTATAAAGATTATATACTTACAGAGGTACAACATTTCTTAGACTTAAACACTACACCCGACGTCTCCATTATTTACATTTGGGATGCTCTAAAATCTTATTTATATGGACAAAGTTTCAGATGGTATAATAATAAAAGGAAATCTTGGGACATGGAATTAATAGACATTCAAAACAAATTAGACTCATATAAACATAATAAGGAAAATATTATGGACAAAAAAGTCATTGAGGAAATAAATAAATTAAATGAGAAATACAAAGAAATTTTAAGTCACAAAGTCAAAATAACATTAGAGAAATATAAATTTTTGTCTTACTCAATAAGTCCCAAATACTTACATAGACTTAAAAATAAAACGAAAAGGCTGAATAAACAAAATCACATCAAAGAAATTTTCTCTCCAAGGAAAAAGAAGAATGTCTCTAGTTTACCAGAAATATTAGATGAATTTAGAAATCACTTTCATAACATTAACCATCATAACATTAATATGGAATCTAGAGACAAAATAAAGAACTTTATAATTACAAACATGAACAAAAAACTTAATAAACAGACTAGATTAATAGATAAAAATATTTCATATACAGAGGTTATCACACAAATAAATAAACTTAAATCAAACAAAGCACCAGGTAATGATGGTATTATTCCTGAGATTTATAAAATCCTTCCTAAGAGTACCTATTCATTAATACATAAGGTTTTCATTTCAGCTCAAAATGATTCGTCAATTCCCCCATCCTGGCAATACACATTTATTTCACCAATTTTGAAACCCAATAAAGATCCTACTAGATGCATTTCATATAGACCTATTTCATTACTTAATGTTGACTACAAAATGTTCATGAATATATTTGCTGACAGATTAAAGACAATCATTCCAAGTATAATAGATATAGATCAGACAGGCTTTATTACAAATAGAAATACTTTTGATAATATAAGGAGAACTTTAACTCTGATTGATTATGCAAACAGAAAAAAGAAAGATTTGACACTCATCAGCCTTGATATAAGTTCAGCATTTGACTCAGTAAGTTGGGACTATTTGTTTATCTTATTGAAGTGTACAAATTTCTCTGATACATTTGTGGATTTAATTGAACATCTATATAAAGGAGCGTTGGCATACATTAAAATTGGAACATATGTCTCACAAAAAATACCCATATTAAAAGGTACAAAACAAGGGTGTCCACTTTCACCATTATTATTTACTTTAATAATGGAGCCTTGGGCTAATTTGATTAGAAACAGCAATGATATAGATGGATTTGATATAGACGAAAATACAATATCTTAAATCCAACTTTTTGCAGATGATGTTTTAATTACATCAGCAGGAACAAATTCTTCTATGCAGTCATTATTTGATAAGATGACAGATTTCAAGAATATTTCTGGTTTGATATTTAATGAAGAAAAAACTAAAATATTACAATATACACAGGAAAAATGTTCTCACTAATGATTTTCTCAAATACATACCCAATTCAGGTCAAATAACTTATTTAGGCATAATATTAACTAAAGATATTAAATCCATTATACATCATAATTATAGTAATTGTCTTCATAATATACAAAATCATTTTAATAGCTGGAACAATGTTTTTTACCATGGAAGAAAGACTCACAATTATTAAAATGATAATATTCCCGAAGATATTATACATAATACAATCAATAATACTTCCACCTACAAAAATAATTAAAAAATTAAATTCACAAATGTTAAATTTCTTATGGGCACCTAATAGACCTAGGATTGCATTAAAGAAACATACTAATAGTTGGTCTCAAGGGGGCATATCATTTCCAGACTTTAATTTATATGCTATCTCTTCTATTATAAAAGTTATAACATTACTAATAGATCAGTCATATGTTGCAAAATGGAAGGAATATTGGGAATTAATTAGCATGCACTTCACAAAAATATCGTTGATACACAAAAATACTATTATAAACAATCCCATGTTATGGTTACTAAAAGAGTTTTGTACCTCATCTATTACACTAAAATATATAGCTAGTTACCCATTAAATATTATTATTAGATATCGTAATTTTATATATATGCATCCTAAGTATAAGGAATGGAATTTTATCTTATTTCCTATAATGTATACACAAGGTATTCTATTATCATCCACCTCTGAAAGATCTCTTCTAGTCACAGAGAATAATTTAAAGTATTGGTATCAGATGCTGTCTGACAATAAAGTAAAACATTTAGACTTCTTAAAGCAATAATTTGATTTGAGAGAAACATGTTGGTTAGAGATTCAAACTCTTAGACAACATCTTTCTAACAAACTTGATTTAATGTCTTTAACAGTTAAAGAATCTGTTCCAATACTGATTGACTACTTGATATTAAATTTACAACATAGGGTTTCTGATAAAGGTAGGCTCTCACACACACATAAAATTATTAGAGATGAAACCTATTATAGTTCAGATATTTACTGGAATTATTTCAATTCCATTAATGGTGAATTACCAAAACAAGATAAACAATATATATTGGAATCTGCTTATAAAACTACTTCTTCTATTAATTGGAGACTTTTTACCTGGAAATTTTTACATAGATCTTTCTATACACCCTTAATGATGAATAAAATAAACAAAAAAGACAACATATGTAAGAGATGTACTGTAGAAATAAATGCTGATTGGGCACATATGTTTTACGATTGTATAAAACTGAAGGAATATTGGATGTTAATTAATGACTTTTTGCAGGCTCTTTTCACAGATAATTTCATAATCTCTAAATCACTTATATTATTTAACACCCCTGTTCCTAAATGTGTTTAAAAAATTAAACTTCCTTTATTATGGTCAATTCTAGCAGTGGCTAGAAAAATAATAACCAGAAAATGGATTTCAGATACTCCTCCTTCATTTAATGAATTTAAAAATGTTATGATTGAAGTGTGTCATATGGAACTAATGACAATAAAGTCAAGAACCATTAGGAAACATCTTACTATAATATATGGGATACCTTACAAAACTTGTTAAAACAGTCTTAGTTTCATTAGTAAGATGTTACAGTTTAATTTATTTGATTTAGAGTGGATGTCTTTGTAAATACTTTAGTTGTTTTATCAAATGTTATAACTGTTTATATGTTAACTGCTTGCATAAGATTGTTATAATATTTATTTTGTATGTTAAAACTAATAAACGTATTTTAAAAAAAAAGATATGAATTCAGTACTAGGATTTTGGAGTAAATTTAAATATTATTCCCCAAGATACAAAAACTGTCTAGGCTAGACAGAATTTACATTCCACAGGAACATGCACATTTAATTAAAGGTCTTGATAAGCACCCAATAAGTATTTCAGATCATGCAGAAATGCATGATGAGAAAATAAAAAAATGAGACAATGGCACTTTCCCACCTAGCTGTTGGAAAAGAGAATAATTTAAAGAATGGGTAGGGGAAATTATTCAGGAGCTATTATAGAAGATAGAAATTTCTTCTGAAAACATAGATAGGGAATGGGATAAAATTAAAGTGCAGTTTAAAAACAGTGGAAATAAAAGAAAGGGAGACATGGTTAAGTACCAACAAATTAAAGTGGGTGGGATCCTCTCTGATAAATTCTGCCTGAGCAGAGGAACCAAGCACTGATGTCCTCTTCCCCTTTGTTATTTACATTATATTTAGAAGCACTGGCAAAGAAAATAAGGGACTCTGAAATTCAAGGATATAATTGAATATTGATATAATATAAAGGTAGTCAAGAAAAGATAGCTCTATTTGCAGATGACATTATTTTATACCTGACAAAACCAGAAAAAGACATTACAGTGTTGTGGAGCATTTTGAGACAGATTCAAATATTTTTGGAATACAAAATTAATGAAGTTGAACAAAAACAATAGAGTTAAATTATGTACCCACGTACAGATTGGTTCATCGATATCTATATTTATGGGGACATGATAAATTAAGTATTTTAAAGTATGGATTAAAAGTGATTCTGGTGTGGCAGCTAAGCATATTTGGAAAGAAACTAAACAAAAGATAATACAAACTGAGAAATTGGAAGCTCTGTTATACAGATATGGATAGTAAGAAATAAGCAGTTAAGATATTTTAGTCCCTTTAGACTTATACACAGGTCAGACGTTTTTATCAACTAGAGGAGAAGTCATGGATGGCAATTAATAAAATGCTGAAGGATTTTATCTGGGATTGGAAGTCAACAAGTGTCTGATAGGATAAACTGATTTTTCCAATAAAACAGGGCAGATTGGGATTACCCGATTTGAATGGATGTTTCAGAGTTACACAGGTAAAACTTCTATACATAGCAAAAGCAGACACCTATAATTCAAAGTGGTAAGGGATGATGGTGAAACAGGAGGAAGCTCAAGAAACAAGGAGAGACTGGGATTTTGAATGCAGACCTTTAAGAGAATAACAATAATCATACATAATATTATATTCATAAAGTAGCAGAAAGTATTCTAAGAGCTAAGCCAACACAGGAATGGAAAAAGGAAATTCTGCTGATAAGGATGACTGCAATCAGAGATGCAAACAATAGCCAAGAGGGGGATTAAATTTATTGGAGATAACTGGCAAAGGAACCAAGGTGTTGGGAGAAAATAACTAGAGAGGGAAAGGTATTTAAGAGAAGACGCCAAGAATTTATTTGGAGTGCAGGCTAGAGATTGCCTTCCTTATCAAGGATTGATATTAGAGTATAGTCAGAGAAAGAAATTGCAGATCTTAAATGAAAGACCTGTACTGGTAAATTCTTTTAGTAGAATCTAGAACAAAAGCTGCCATTAAAAAGGGACTAATTAGTAGAGCATACAAAATATTAAATGATAACTGTAAGAATCAATCATAGGACACATAGGAGATCAGAAAGGATGGGGAACAGGGATTGGATAAGACCGGATAAGCAATTCACAAAGTAGCAATGGGGATATACGTATGTATGTATCCTAAATATGTAACAAAAATCTAGAAGATTTACGATTTTTGCTTGGAAGTGTTTACATAGATATTTTTATACCCCAAGTAGACTCCAGAGTTCTTCAGGTAGACAACAAATGTTGGAGGTATGAGGGGGAAGAAAGAGGTAATTGGGAACATATTTTCAGGGAGTGCAATGAGTTGGCAAACTTTAAAGATTCCCTGCAGACTACTGTGTCAGAGATACTGGGTGAGCAAATTGGTTTAACTAGGAAATGATTTTTCTGATCTATGATATAGAATCAGAATTCCCTAGACATAGTAAGGCCTTGCTGAGTAATTACTAGAAAATGGAAATCACTGTCTAAACCAACTGTACTAGAAGTAGTGAATATAGTAACAGAAATAAAATAATTGCAGTTGAGATCTTTAGAAAAGGGTAAGAACAAATTACACAGGAAAAAATGGGAATTGTGGAAACAAAACAGTGTAAGAAACTTCTCTGTGTGGAAGATTTTCAGTCCATATATTTCCAGTTAATCACTGTATATTAATCAGATCAGACAATAGTAGTAGAAGTAGCAAACTTAAACTCGTCTTAAGTCAAAACAAAACAAAAAATAATAATAAAAAATATATAATTGTACAGCATTACTAAGTATTTGAAAGTAATCCAAGTAAGACAGGCAGTCTGTTTCCAGTCACAAATCCTTTATTAAGTACACAGACAAGCGATCCAAGTAAAACAAAAACAGAGTAATAATCTCACAAGCTTTCTAAATATATATATATATACTTTTTTATCAGGCATGGGAGTGGTTTATTGTGCTGTAAAACAAAGTGTTATTGGTACACATGTTAAATTCACATCTCGTCCCCATCAGTGTGACATTCGAGCTGGTCCTGCCCTACTTAGTAGCTGTCATAATAATATAACCCTTATGTACTTTAAATAAAATTTATAATGATGTGATACCTCTTATTTAACTAAATTATTAAGTAGATCACCACACATATGCTTCCTCCTACAACTTCTCACTACTATCCCTCCTACTCAGCTAATATGTACAAGCACACCATACCTATACTCACACTGCATGCACACTCTTTGTATACATATCTTACCAAACCCCCACCATTCCTGCACTCAACCACTACCACTGTACTACCACACACACCACCACTCATATCCCACCTCTACTTTACTACTCTGTCATCAGGTCAACAACCTTCCCAATACACCCTCTATATAGACTACAGACCACAATACCTAAACTAAGAACAACCCCACAACCTAACATAACCCTACCACCATACCTATTGCCCACAGAACACAATCAAAAAACTTCCCATATAAGCAAGCATATACAGAAATTGATAAAACTAATAATCTCATCCATATCCAACCTAACACTCAGTGGAGACATCCATCCTAATCCTGGTCCCTCTATCTCCAACACCTCCCCTCATAATCAGACTACAAACCACATCTCCCAAATCACAGCCAATAGAAAGCCAACCGACCTCCTTCTGATAAGCCTAAATATTAGCAGTATATGCAACAAGGTGCATGAATTCCATGCCACCATAGACTTCTACTCCCCTGATGTAGTGGTCCTTACAGAAACATGGTTAAAACCACACATTACTAATGAGCAAATCCTTCCTACTGGTTACAATATACTAAGAGCAGCCCGACTAAACAAAAAAGGAGTTGGTATAGCTATAATATTTAAGCAGCATCTAGACATCCAGATCTTAAAGTTTGCAGCTCCCCAAATAGGTAAGGAAGAAATAATATATACCAACCTTAAAATAAACCAAAATAAAACCCTATACATAATAGGTTGCTACTTCCCACCTGACCACAACATCCCCCCACTTGAAAACCTCCTCAGCTGGACTACCCACCACCTACCCCAAGAAACTTTAATTCTAGGAGACTTCAGCACTGACTGACAATCCTGCTCTAGCAACCACCCAACCCATCATGTAAATCTTCATGGCTTCACCCAACTAGTCCAGTCACCTACTAGGATAAATAACTCCAAACACACTACCCTTGATTGGATACTAGTCAATAAGAGCCCCCAGTCATATATAGCAGGCTGCTTATCTGACAGCCTCAGTGATCACTCCCCAATCTTCTTACTAAGGAAATACCTTTATAAAGCAAAACCCATCTACCATCAAATACACAAAAAAACTAACTTCAACCCTCTCTTTCAGCTCATCCCTAAAAGACTGTAACTGGCAACCTCTAAAATACCTCAAACTAGATGACGCAGTTGACTACTTTAATAAAACATTCCTAAGCATCCTTAATTACCATGCCCCCATAAGACGTTCCCGAACTAGAGCCCAACAATCCCCATGGCTACAAAAAAACATGAGGTCTGAAATGAAAAACAGGGATAACGCGTAGGACAACTGACACAAAACCAAAACCCCCTCTACTAGGCAAAAATTCCTAGAACTACGCAATAGAACCAAAAAGCTTATAAAACAGGACAAAATCCAATACTACCAGTCTGCCCTTACCTCCTCCCAACATAACCCCAAACAATTCTGGTCCTCAATAAACTCCATCCTCCACCCAGGTAAAGTAAGTACACCCACTCCTAACTTAACTCACTCCTCCGAAAATATTGCTACCTCTTTCAACAATCACTTCACACAAACCATACTATCACTCGCTAGACAACACAACCCCCCCCCCCATAAACCTACACCATCAACTAGAACTAACAATCTCCAACTAGCTTCTCTTTCTCTCCTGCTCCTACCTCCAAAATAAAATGACTACTAACTAAACTTAAAACCAACAGATTAGCAGCAGACAACCTCCCAGGTGAATACATTCAACTTGCAGCTGACGCTCTAGCCTACCCCGTATCACTCTTGATTAACAGATCTCTGTCAGAAAGTTATGTTCCTACACTATGGAAAGTCTCACACATAATTCTCCTACACAAAGGAGGCCCCTCCACAGATCTAACCAATTACTGCCCCATAGCTATTCTCTCACCACTCCCCAAAATACCAGAGAGATGCATTCATTCTCAAGTCTCAGATCACCTCCTTGATAAAAACCTCCACTCCAACACACAACACGGTTTCCGACCTAACCATAGCACCACCATCGCCTTACTCTCTTTCTCTAACACTATCCTACAAAATAAAAATGCAGGTCATCTCTCCTCAGCTACCTTCCTAGACCTCTCTAAAGCTTTCAACATGGTCCCACACAAACAACTCACCTCTCTTCTCAATAACCTATCCTTCTCTCAACCAGTCATCAACTGGTTTCAGAGTTACCTATCTGACCACCAACAAGCAGTTGTTTGGCAGGACAACCTATACCCCCAACTACCACTCTCCATAGGAGTTCCCCAAGGGTCCATCCTGGGACCCCTACTCCTCTATTTTCACCAGTAATCTAGCCTCAGCCACAACACATGGCACACTCATAAAATATGCAGATGACTCAACCATCATCTGCACAGCCCACTCCCTACCAGAACTGCAAAAAGTCACACAGGAAGCATTTTCTTCTATTTAAACTTGGTTATCTGATGCCCAACTAATACTCAACCCAAACAAAACAAAACAAAATTACTAATCTTCCAACCCACCAAACCTACCCTAGACAGCTCTCACTTTAGCATCACAGCAAAAGACAACACCACCATCCATCCTACAGAACACAACAAATTACTAGGAGTAGAAATAGACAATAAACTGAACTTTGACATTCACATTTCCATGACCATTAAAAAAGTGCACAAAAAACTAGGAGCATTATATAGAAATCAGCAACTACTTATCAAAGCAGCTAAAATTTCGGTAGCAAATTCTCATCTTATCTCTACTCTACTCTACGCCTCTCCAATATTTACTAACCTTAGACAATGCGATTTAAATAAGCTCGAAACCTGCTACAACAAAATCGCCAAATTCGCCACAGGGGCTTCCTACCGTACTCACCACTGTCTCTCACTAGCAGAACTGGGCTGGCTAGAGCTCCCCCACCTCCTTCAATGGTACCAACTCACACTCCCCCTCAAACTAATAAACCAACCATTAAAAGTCCCATCCCTCCAGAATCTACTCCAACCCTACATAACCACGAGACCACTACGATCCAGCCACAAAAACCTCCTACAGGTCACAAGAGCCATTAACTCTGCTGGAGAAGCATTATTCTCCTGCACTATAGCCAAACTCTGGAACTCCCTCCCATCCTCAATTACCTCTGTAACTTCTTGCACCCACTTTAAATCCTTACTAAAATCACACTTCAAAACTTGCCAGATATGCCCTTACAACTCCCCCTCTAATACCATCCACTCCCCCCACCCACTACCTCTCTCAGCTCCCTATCAACAACCTACTCTTATCAAGCTTGGCTACTCATGTTCCCAGCTACCTACCATATAATGCTAACTTCTTGTAGCAATAACTGCTAATGGCTGCTTTGTACCTCAAAAACAGATTATATCAATTGTTCACTGATGAATCTCAACTACATTTGTAACCATGTTTAGTATATGTCACCATATTTTAAAACTGCACTATGTTCTACAGCTGTTTTACATCTGTTTTCTTCTTGTCTTGCGTCCTTAACTGGACTAATGTCTATATTTAAATGCTATGTTTTTAACTGTATAATGCAAATAATACTTAATGTGGAGCTTTTCTCCCCGGGCCTCCGCTGAAAATGGACCTTGTGTCCAGTCGGACTCTCCCGGTCAACAAATGCAAATAAATAAATAATAAATAAGGGTTATATTATTCTGACAGCTACTATGTAGGGCAGGACCAGCTGGACTGTCACACTGATGGGGGAAGAGATGTGAATTTAACATGTGTACCAATAACACTTTGTTTTACAGCACAGTAAACCACTCCCATGCCTGATAAAAAGTATGTGTGTATATATATATATATATATATATATATATATATATATATATATATATACATACATATTTAGAAAGCGTGTGAAATTATTACTCTATTTTTGTTTTACTTGGATCGCTTGTCAGTGTACTTAATAAAGGATTTGCGACTGGAAACAGACTGCCTGCCTTACTTGGATTACTTTCAAATACTTAGTAATGCTGTACAATTATATATTTTCTATTATTACTTTTTCTTTTGTTTTGTTTTGACTTAAGACAAGTTTAAGTTCGCTACTTCTACTACTATTGTCTGATCTTACTATACAGTGATTAACTAGAAATATATGGACTGAAAAATCTTCCACACAGAGAAATTTCTTACACTGTTTTGTTTTTGGATCCACTACACTTGTTTAGTGGGTTGTTTTGAGACTTAGGGATACCACAGAGATTACTTGTTTTTTCTTGGAATTGTGGAAACAATGCATAAAGGGGAGGAATGAGGGTTAAAAGAGGGCAGGACTTGAATGAGCTATGTAATGTTTGACTGACAACAGATTCTAATTGATGTATAATGTTTGCAGCTAGTATTGTGTTGTGTGGGGTTGCTTCAACAAAGCATTAGTTTAAGGGTGTGCACACTTATGCAACCAGCCTATTGCACATTTATTTATTTTTTATATTTTTCCCTAACAGATTTGTTTTTCAATTGAATTGTACAGGTTATAGGTCACATTAAAGGTGGGAAAAGTTTTGAAATGATTTATTGTGATCTCATTTTTTATATCACAAAAACCTGGCATTTTAACAGGGGTGTGTGCACTTTTTATATCAGCTGTGTATGGACTGTGGTGGTGGTGCTGCGGTAGCATTGTCACCTCATAGCAAGACATTGTCCCTTTCGATTCTCAGCTAGAGTGTCTTCTGTGTAGAGGCATACGTGAATGGGGCGTGCCTTCGTTGAATGTTGTGCGTCAGGGCTGGTAACACGGTACGTAAATATCCACTACCATTCATTAGCAGACCGGAGTTCCGCTGTGATGACCCCTAACCGGGAAAAGCCGAAAGACACAAACATATATATATATATATATATATATATATATATATATATATATATGTGTGTGTGTGTGTATATGTGTGTTTGTATATATGTGTGTGTGGATATATATATATATATATATATATATATATATATATATATATATATATATATATATATATATATATACCAAGTAACATGTCTAAAACGCTGGTTCCAGTATCACCTTCCCCAAAAAGATGCTCAAGAGCTCAGGCCATAAAATACATTCACTTTTATTGTAACTAATAAAACATTGGTTAAGCTCTTTCATCTACCCATAGTAGACTTCATTAGAACACTATTTTCATTACACAGCTGGATTAAATAGTAACCAACTCCCAATCACATTGGACAATCAATTAAACTAATACATATTCATTCCCTTCATAAATATGCATAACAGGTCATATGTAGCAAGTAAATTCCTTAAAAAGACATCCTACCTAAAAGAATCACACTGTTATGAAATACACACTTGTAAAAATTTAAAAACAAATAAATAACACTAATTAAAATTACATACATAACACAATGCTTTCTGACAACATCATGTCTGACAAAAATATTAAAATAATAAATAGAAATTAATAAAAATCTATATTCTTGCTTCTAACAATGGTTTAATGGGTATATTGTCATTTATACCTGGGGGTGTAGTTGCATTAAGTAAACTTTGTTATTTCACTTCTCTTTCCCCCAACTTTACCTTCACATTTCCTCCGCTAGGGTTGATCCTAAGCTGTTCTAAAATGGCAAACATAAAAGTATAACAGTTGGCACTCCCTTCAATATGCCTGTATAGGGCATTATTCAGATCTTTTTTCTTAATACTATACTATACAAGTGATCATATATTGTATTTATGAGGCATCAATCGGTTTTGCCCACATAAAAATCTGGACAATTAGTACACTTAGCTAAGTAAATCACATGTTGTGTCTGACAATTTCCTTTCTTAAATCTAATCACCATACTATTAACATTACCTAGTAGTAAGGTTTTATCTTTTAACACTCCATGACACTGATTACAGTGTCCACATTTACTAGTTCCACCTCCTTTCTGTCATTTTTGCTATTTGTGGAAATTGTTTTAAATTTCTTTTTTAAATTACATCCCGTCTTATAAACAAAATAGGGTTTGTCCCCTAGTTTATTGTGGACACCTTTGTCACATCTCAAAATATTCCAATTCCTTTCTATAATAACCTTTACATCTTTAACAAAAGGATTGTATAGCAAAACACAAGCTCTATTAAAATTAGTGGTCACCTCAGTAGCCTCACAAGTTCCAAAAACTCATTGGTATCTTGATCTAACTAATAATGGCTTAAATTGGTTTTCCAAATACATAGAGATGGGTTCTGTCAAGGACCCAATTCCTGATACTATAGGTGTCCCGGGTGTGGGAAACACATTTTTGTGTATATTTGGTAAAACACAAAACATTCGAGACTTTGGATTCTCTAGCATTAGCTTTTTAACCACCGCTTCAGAAATATAATCTCTTTTGTTATATTCCAGCAACATTTCATCTATTTTACGTTTGAAGTCAGCAGTTGGATCTAAAGGCAGTTTGTAATAAAATTTGTCATAATTTAACTGCTTCCTAACTTCATTAACATATTCAGATGTTTTCCAAAGAACTACAACCCCACCCTTAGCCTTGAGGATCACTATATCTTTATTATCTTTCAAATGTCTCAATGCTAGTCTTTCTTTTCTAGTTAAATTGTCACCATGATGTTTGAAAATATCACTTTGATTAATATGAAATTCACATAACACACTATTTTCAAACAGTTTAACTCTTGGATGATATGGGGGTATAAAAGAACTTTTTTTAGCCCTAAAATAAGGTTCTACATTAGACATTTCGCTTCTATTATGAAAAAATATTTCAAGTTTAATGTTCTACAAAAATTCTTTATGTCCATGCAAACATTGTAGTGGGACAAGAAATGTGATAGTACATAGTTTAAGCCTTTATTCAGAACAGCCCTTTCTTCATTTGTTAAATTATAGTCAGTTAGATTAACTATAAGTACATCTTCTTCTTGTTCTATTCCGTCATCAAATTCCTGAAGGTTGTCTCCATCTGTATCTCTCATTCATCTGTGGTGCTTCCTGCCATCCCTTCTAAAGGGCTGACTCTGGACTTTGTTTTCTTATATTTACGTGATTCAGTATCCACTAAATCACCCATATCATTATCAGTATTGGTACTTAATGCATTTGATGTCATCTCCGAAGCACTGGATTCTGTATCATAGCCTAAATTCTGAGTAGACTTCAAAATGGATCTACCGCATTTACATTTATTTCTGCCTGATTTATTAACAGTCTCAGTAAATCTAAAAGCCCTTTTCATTTATTTACAAGTATAGGCCTTATCAGACTTAAAATCAGTGAAGTCTCTATTAAACTTTTTAACTTTTCTTGCTTTCAACTCTGAATAAAAAACATTAATCGCTTAGATATATTTATAATAGTCTCTTTTATTCATCCTGCTGTTCATAACATTGTACTGCCTCCAAACAAGAATCAAGTTTACTTTTAATATCTCTTCGTAATATGAAAGCAGTAGTTCTATAAAAAGTTTAGATGCTGTATTTTGTATTGTGTGTGTATGTGTGTGTGTATATATATATATTTGTATGTATATATGTAGGTGTGTATATATATATATATATATATATATATATATATATATATATATAATATATAAAAATGTATATATGTATATGTGTGTGTGTGTGTGTGTGTGTGTGTGTGTATATATATATATATATATATATATGTATATATGTATATATATATGTATATATATATATATATATATATATATATATATATATAATATATATATATATATATATATATATATATATATATATATATATATATATATATATATATATATATATATATATATATATATATATATATATATATATATATATATAGGTTCATAGGTTGGTACTAGGCTATCAGCCCTAGGGCCTATACAAGCCTAGCCATAACAATTCCCTGGCTATTTCTTCCCACATTATTTACTTCCCTGGACCCCTGTCTAGCAGGGCGACTGACGTGATCCCGGGGTGAATTTCCTTTCTCCCATCCAATTGTCAAGGTTCCTTTTGAAGAGGGCCAAAGAGACACTCTGCTTGACATGTAAGGGCAATCTATTCAAGAGTCTGGGAAGTCTCTGGGTCAGGAACCTATCCCTCCAGCATGTTTTGTTTATTGTATTATACCATATTAACCTGCATGCATTTACACAAATCATATCCACTCCTACCAGGATAGGTAAACCCAACCAAAAAGAAAGTATACTTGACTGGGTACTCATAAATAGTCACCCCCAACTATACACCTCTGGTACCCTCCTTAATGGCCTAAGCGATCACCTTCTCACATATGTAATTAAGCACAAAACCATTAATTCCCAACAACCCTTACTCAGAAAGGTTAGAAACAATAAAAACTTTGACCCTGCCAAATTCCAACAAGAACTAAACTCATGTAATTGGTCTGTTCTAAAACACCTCCCCTTAGAGGAAGCAGTAGCATACTTTAACAACAAATTCCTTGAGATCCTTGATTTGCATGCACCTGTTCGTTCAAAGAGAACCAAGGCAAAAACTGCACCATGGCTTTCTATAGAGTCTAAACTCAAAATTACCCTTAGAAACAAAGCATGGGCTTTATGGCGTTCTTCTAAAGGCCCTCAAGATCACATTAAATACAAGCAATCCAGGAACGAAACCAAAAAATCAATTTTACAAGACAAAAAACAATACTACTGTAATTTACAGACAGCAAATCAAAATAACCCTCAGAAGTTTTTGGCAGGTTTAAATAATCTACTACATCCTGGACAAACTTCAACCCCAATCCCTGCTGCTACTATTGATAAAACCCCTGAAGATGTTTTTGATAGTTTTAACCAATTCTTTACTGAGGCAATTCAAGCCCTAGCTAGCCAACTACCTCCTAGCTCCCCTGGTCCTGAAAGTAGCACCCCTAGAAACCTACTCGCATTCAGCTTCCAACCAGTCTACTTCAGCCCTCATAGCCTTTACCAACACCATAAACCATAATGGCAACAATAATTATATATCCTCAGCCCTCTTTTTGGATCTTTCCAAGGCATTCGATATGGTTAATCACCAACTTTTAATCCACACCCTGCAAACAATCTGTCTAGATACTGGAGCCCTCCAATGGTTTCAATCCCACCTGAATGGTCGACAGCAGGCTGTCCTCTGGTAGAACAAACTCTCTAAACTTCTACCTAACACCCTTGGAGTACCACAAGGCTCTGTACTAGGGCCCTTGCTGTTCTCCATCTTCATTAACGACCTTTATACTGTCATCCCACAAGTCAGCTGTATCCAATATGCTGATGACTCTACTCTGATTTGCTCAGCCACATCTCCAGTAGAGTTATGGTCAGCTACCCAGACC